>NW_027142659.1:0-244899 GCF_026170545.1 Melanerpes formicivorus | reverse complement strand
TAATGAAAACATTGTTGGGGTAAAACCTAAAGGGAAAGACCTAGCACCAAATCCAATTTGCTATCTGATCTAACTTCTGGAGGCAGTCAAAATGAGTATTTGAATTCTTCCCTACCTTATTCCTGTGCTGAGATACAGGCTGCTCCAACCTGCTGTAAAATGCTTGATTTCGAGAGTGAGCGAAACTAATGAAAACATTGTTGGGGTAAAACCTAAAGGGAAAGACCTAGCACCAAATCCAATTTGCCATCTGATCTAACTTCTGGAGGCAGTCAAAATGAGTATTTGAATTCTTCCCTACCTTATTCCTGTGCTGAGATACAGGCTGCTCCAACCTGCTGTAAAATGCTTGATTTCGAGAGTGAGCGAAACTAATGAAAACATTGTTGGGGTAAAACCTAAAGGGAAAGACCTAGCACCAAATCCAATTTGCCATCTGATCTAACTTCTGGAGGCAGTCAAAATGATCCTTAGAATTCTTCCCTACCTTATTCCTGTGCTGAGATACAGGCTGCTCCAACCTGCTGTAAAATGCTTGATTTCGAGAGTGAGCGAAACTAATGAAAACATTGTTGGGGTAAAACCTAAAGGGAAAGACCTAGCACCAAATCCAATTTGCCATCTGATCTAACTTCTGGAGGCAGTCAAAATGAGTATTTGAATTCTTCCCTACCTTATTCCTGTGCTGAGATACAGGCTGCTCCAACCTGCTGTAAAATGCTTGATTTCGAGAGCGAGCGAAACTAATGAAAACATTGTTGGGGTAAAACCTAAAGGGAAAGACCTAGCACCAAATCCAATTTGCCATCTGATCTAACTTCTGGAGGCAGTCAAAATGATCCTTAGAATTCTTCCCTACCTTATTCCTGTGCTGAGATACAGGCTGCTCCAACCTGCTGTAAAATGCTTGATTTCGAGAGTGAGCGAAACTAATGAAAACATTGTTGGGGTAAAACCTAAAGGGAAAGACCTAGCACCAAATCCAATTTGCCATCTGATCTAACTTCTGGAGGCAGTCAAAATGATCCTTAGAATTCTTCCCTACCTTATTCCTGTGCTGAGATACAGGCTGCTCCAACCTGCTGTAAAATGCTTGATTTCGAGAGTGAGCGAAACTAATGAAAACATTGTTGGGGTAAAACCTAAAGGGAAAGACCTAGCACCAAATCCAATTTGCCATCTGATCTAACTTCTGGAGGCAGTCAAAATGAGTATTTGAATTCTTCCCTACCTTATTCCTGTGCTGAGATACAGGCTGCTCCAACCTGCTGTAAAATGCTTGATTTCGAGAGCGAGCGAAACTAATGAAAACATTGTTGGGGTAAAACCTAAAGGGAAAGACCTAGCACCAAATCCAATTTGCCATCTGATCTAACTTCTGGAGGCAGTCAAAATGATCCTTAGAATTCTTCCCTACCTTATTCCTGTGCTGAGATACAGGCTGCTCCAACCTGCTGTAAAATGCTTGATTTCGAGAGTGAGCGAAACTAATGAAAACATTGTTGGGGTAAAACCTAAAGGGAAAGACCTAGCACCAAATCCAATTTGCCATCTGATCTAACTTCTGGAGGCAGTCAAAATGATCCTTAGAATTCTTCCCTACCTTATTCCTGTGCTGAGATACAGGCTGCTCCAACCTGCTGTAAAATGCTTGATTTCGAGAGTGAGCGAAACTAATGAAAACATTGTTGGGGTAAAACCTAAAGGGAAAGACCTAGCACCAAATCCAATTTGCCATCTGATCTAACTTCTGGAGGCAGTCAAAATGATCCTTAGAATTCTTCCCTACCTTATTCCTGTGCTGAGATACAGGCTGCTCCAACCTGCTGTAAAATGCTTGATTTCGAGAGTGAGCGAAACTAATGAAAACATTGTTGGGGTAAAACCTAAAGGGAAAGACCTAGCACCAAATCCAATTTGCCATCTGATCTAACTTCTGGAGGCAGTCAAAATGATCCTTAGAATTCTTCCCTACCTTATTCCTGTGCTGAGATACAGGCTGCTCCAACCTGCTGTAAAATGCTTGATTTCGAGAGTGAGCGAAACTAATGAAAACATTGTTGGGGTAAAACCTAAAGGGAAAGGCCTAGCACCAAATCCAATTTGCCATCTGATCTAACTTCTGGAGGCAGTCAAAATGAGTATTTGAATTCTTCCCTACCTTATTCCTGTGCTGAGATACAGGCTGCTCCAACCTGCTGTAAAATGCTTGATTTCGAGAGTGAGCGAAACTAATGAAAACATTGTTGGGGTAAAACCTAAAGGGAAAGACCTAGCACCAAATCCAATTTGCCATCTGATCTAACTTCTGGAGGCAGTCAAAATGAGTATTTGAATTCTTCCCTACCTTATTCCTGTGCTGAGATACAGGCTGCTCCAACCTGCTGTAAAATGCTTGATTTCGAGAGTGAGCGAAACTAATGAAAACATTGTTGGGGTAAAACCTAAAGGGAAAGACCTAGCACCAAATCCAATTTGCCATCTGATCTAACTTCTGGAGGCAGTCAAAATGAGTATTTGAATTCTTCCCTACCTTATTCCTGTGCTGAGATACAGGCTGCTCCAACCTGCTGTAAAATGCTTGATTTCGAGAGTGAGCGAAACTAATGAAAACATTGTTGGGGTAAAACCTAAAGGGAAAGACCTAGCACCAAATCCAATTTGCCATCTGATCTAACTTCTGGAGGCAGTCAAAATGATCCTTAGAATTCTTCCCTACCTTATTCCTGTGCTGAGATACAGGCTGCTCCAACCTGCTGTAAAATGCTTGATTTCGAGAGTGAGCGAAACTAATGAAAACATTGTTGGGGTAAAACCTAAAGGGAAAGGCCTAGCACCAAATTGCATTGGCCATCTGATCTAACTTCTGGAGGCAGTCAAAATGATCCTTAGAATTCTTCCCTACCTTATTCCTGTGCTGAGATACAGGCTGCTCCAACCTGCTGTAAAATGCTTGATTTCGAGAGTGATCGAAACTAATGAAAACATTGTTGGGGTAAAACCTAAAGGGAAAGGCCTAGCACCAAATTGCATTGGCCATCTGATCTAACTTCTGGAGGCAGTCAAAATGAGTATTTGAATTCTTCCCTACCTTATTCCTGTGCTGAGATACAGGCTGCTCCAACCTGCTGTAAAATGCTTGATTTCGAGAGTGAGCGAAACTAATGAAAACATTGTTGGGGTAAAACCTAAAGGGAAAGACCTAGCACCAAATCCAATTTGCCATCTGATCTAACTTCTGGAGGCAGTCAAAATGATCCTTAGAATTCTTCCCTACCTTATTCCTGTGCTGAGATACAGGCTGCTCCAACCTGCTGTAAAATGCTTGATTTCGAGAGTGAGCGAAACTAATGAAAACATTGTTGGGGTAAAACCTAAAGGGAAAGACCTAGCACCAAATCCAATTTGCCATCTGATCTAACTTCTGGAGGCAGTCAAAATGATCCTTAGAATTCTTCCCTACCTTATTCCTGTGCTGAGATACAGGCTGCTCCAACCTGCTGTAAAATGCTTGATTTCGAGAGTGAGCGAAACTAATGAAAACATTGTTGGGGTAAAACCTAAAGGGAAAGACCTAGCACCAAATCCAATTTGCCATCTGATCTAACTTCTGGAGGCAGTCAAAATGATCCTTAGAATTCTTCCCTACCTTATTCCTGTGCTGAGATACAGGCTGCTCCAACCTGCTGTAAAATGCTTGATTTCGAGAGTGAGCGAAACTAATGAAAACATTGTTGGGGTAAAACCTAAAGGGAAAGACCTAGCACCAAATCCAATTTGCCATCTGATCTAACTTCTGGAGGCAGTCAAAATGATCCTTAGAATTCTTCCCTACCTTATTCCTGTGCTGAGATACAGGCTGCTCCAACCTGCTGTAAAATGCTTGATTTCGAGAGTGAGCGAAACTAATGAAAACATTGTTGGGGTAAAACCTAAAGGGAAAGACCTAGCACCAAATCCAATTTGCCATCTGATCTAACTTCTGGAGGCAGTCAAAATGAGTATTTGAATTCTTCCCTACCTTATTCCTGTGCTGAGATACAGGCTGCTCCAACCTGCTGTAAAATGCTTGATTTCGAGAGTGAGCGAAACTAATGAAAACATTGTTGGGGTAAAACCTAAAGGGAAAGACCTAGCACCAAAGCCAATTTGCCATCTGATCTAACTTCTGGAGGCAGTCAAAATGAGTATTTGAATTCTTCCCTACCTTATTCCTGTGCTGAGATACAGGCTGCTCCAACCTGCTGTAAAATGCTTGATTTCGAGAGTGAGCGAAACTAATGAAAACATTGTTGGGGTAAAACCTAAAGGGAAAGACCTAGCACCAAATCCAATTTGCCATCTGATCTAACTTCTGGAGGCAGTCAAAATGATCCTTAGAATTCTTCCCTACCTTATTCCTGTGCTGAGATACAGGCTGCTCCAACCTGCTGTAAAATGCTTGATTTCGAGAGTGAGCGAAACTAATGAAAACATTGTTGGGGTAAAACCTAAAGGGAAAGACCTAGCACCAAATCCAATTTGCCATCTGATCTAACTTCTGGAGGCAGTCAAAATGATCCTTAGAATTCTTCCCTACCTTATTCCTGTGCTGAGATACAGGCTGCTCCAACCTGCTGTAAAATGCTTGATTTCGAGAGTGAGCGAAACTAATGAAAACATTGTTGGGGTAAAACCTAAAGGGAAAGACCTAGCACCAAATCCAATTTGCCATCTGATCTAACTTCTGGAGGCAGTCAAAATGATCCTTAGAATTCTTCCCTACCTTATTCCTGTGCTGAGATACAGGCTGCTCCAACCTGCTGTAAAATGCTTGATTTCGAGAGTGAGCGAAACTAATGAAAACATTGTTGGGGTAAAACCTAAAGGGAAAGACCTAGCACCAAATCCAATTTGCCATCTGATCTAACTTCTGGAGGCAGTCAAAATGATCCTTAGAATTCTTCCCTACCTTATTCCTGTGCTGAGATACAGGCTGCTCCAACCTGCTGTAAAATGCTTGATTTCGAGAGTGAGCGAAACTAATGAAAACATTGTTGGGGTAAAACCTAAAGGGAAAGACCTAGCACCAAATCCAATTTGCCATCTGATCTAACTTCTGGAGGCAGTCAAAATGATCCTTAGAATTCTTCCCTACCTTATTCCTGTGCTGAGATACAGGCTGCTCCAACCTGCTGTAAAATGCTTGATTTCGAGAGTGAGCGAAACTAATGAAAACATTGTTGGGGTAAAACCTAAAGGGAAAGACCTAGCACCAAATCCAATTTGCCATCTGATCTAACTTCTGGAGGCAGTCAAAATGATCCTTAGAATTCTTCCCTACCTTATTCCTGTGCTGAGATACAGGCTGCTCCAACCTGCTGTAAAATGCTTGATTTCGAGAGTGAGCGAAACTAATGAAAACATTGTTGGGGTAAAACCTAAAGGGAAAGACCTAGCACCAAATCCAATTTGCCATCTGATCTAACTTCTGGAGGCAGTCAAAATGAGTATTTGAATTCTTCCCTACCTTATTCCTGTGCTGAGATACAGGCTGCTCCAACCTGCTGTAAAATGCTTGATTTCGAGAGCGAGCGAAACTAATGAAAACATTGTTGGGGTAAAACCTAAAGGGAAAGACCTAGCACCAAATCCAATTTGCCATCTGATCTAACTTCTGGAGGCAGTCAAAATGATCCTTAGAATTCTTCCCTACCTTATTCCTGTGCTGAGATACAGGCTGCTCCAACCTGCTGTAAAATGCTTGATTTCGAGAGTGAGCGAAACTAATGAAAACATTGTTGGGGTAAAACCTAAAGGGAAAGACCTAGCACCAAATCCAATTTGCCATCTGATCTAACTTCTGGAGGCAGTCAAAATGAGTATTTGAATTCTTCCCTACCTTATTCCTGTGCTGAGATACAGGCTGCTCCAACCTGCTGTAAAATGCTTGATTTCGAGAGTGAGCGAAACTAATGAAAACATTGTTGGGGTAAAACCTAAAGGGAAAGACCTAGCACCAAATCCAATTTGCCATCTGATCTAACTTCTGGAGGCAGTCAAAATGAGTATTTGAATTCTTCCCTACCTTATTCCTGTGCTGAGATACAGGCTGCTCCAACCTGCTGTAAAATGCTTGATTTCGAGAGTGAGCGAAACTAATGAAAACATTGTTGGGGTAAAACCTAAAGGGAAAGACCTAGCACCAAATCCAATTTGCCATCTGATCTAACTTCTGGAGGCAGTCAAAATGATCCTTAGAATTCTTCCCTACCTTATTCCTGTGCTGAGATACAGGCTGCTCCAACCTGCTGTAAAATGCTTGATTTCGAGAGTGAGCGAAACTAATGAAAACATTGTTGGGGTAAAACCTAAAGGGAAAGACCTAGCACCAAATCCAATTTGCCATCTGATCTAACTTCTGGAGGCAGTCAAAATGATCCTTAGAATTCTTCCCTACCTTATTCCTGTGCTGAGATACAGGCTGCTCCAACCTGCTGTAAAATGCTTGATTTCGAGAGCGAGCGAAACTAATGAAAACATTGTTGGGGTAAAACCTAAAGGGAAAGACCTAGCACCAAATCCAATTTGCCATCTGATCTAACTTCTGGAGGCAGTCAAAATGATCCTTAGAATTCTTCCCTACCTTATTCCTGTGCTGAGATACAGGCTGCTCCAACCTGCTGTAAAATGCTTGATTTCGAGAGTGAGCGAAACTAATGAAAACATTGTTGGGGTAAAACCTAAAGGGAAAGACCTAGCACCAAATCCAATTTGCCATCTGATCTAACTTCTGGAGGCAGTCAAAATGAGTATTTGAATTCTTCCCTACCTTATTCCTGTGCTGAGATACAGGCTGCTCCAACCTGCTGTAAAATGCTTGATTTCGAGAGTGAGCGAAACTAATGAAAACATTGTTGGGGTAAAACCTAAAGGGAAAGACCTAGCACCAAATCCAATTTGCCATCTGATCTAACTTCTGGAGGCAGTCAAAATGATCCTTAGAATTCTTCCCTACCTTATTCCTGTGCTGAGATACAGGCTGCTCCAACCTGCTGTAAAATGCTTGATTTCGAGAGTGAGCGAAACTAATGAAAACATTGTTGGGGTAAAACCTAAAGGGAAAGACCTAGCACCAAATCCAATTTGCCATCTGATCTAACTTCTGGAGGCAGTCAAAATGAGTATTTGAATTCTTCCCTACCTTATTCCTGTGCTGAGATACAGGCTGCTCCAACCTGCTGTAAAATGCTTGATTTCGAGAGTGAGCGAAACTAATGAAAACATTGTTGGGGTAAAACCTAAAGGGAAAGACCTAGCACCAAATCCAATTTGCCATCTGATCTAACTTCTGGAGGCAGTCAAAATGAGTATTTGAATTCTTCCCTACCTTATTCCTGTGCTGAGATACAGGCTGCTCCAACCTGCTGTAAAATGCTTGATTTCGAGAGTGAGCGAAACTAATGAAAACATTGTTGGGGTAAAACCTAAAGGGAAAGACCTAGCACCAAATCCAATTTGCCATCTGATCTAACTTCTGGAGGCAGTCAAAATGATCCTTAGAATTCTTCCCTACCTTATTCCTGTGCTGAGATACAGGCTGCTCCAACCTGCTGTAAAATGCTTGATTTCGAGAGTGAGCGAAACTAATGAAAACATTGTTGGGGTAAAACCTAAAGGGAAAGACCTAGCACCAAATCCAATTTGCCATCTGATCTAACTTCTGGAGGCAGTCAAAATGATCCTTAGAATTCTTCCCTACCTTATTCCTGTGCTGAGATACAGGCTGCTCCAACCTGCTGTAAAATGCTTGATTTCGAGAGTGAGCGAAACTAATGAAAACATTGTTGGGGTAAAACCTAAAGGGAAAGACCTAGCACCAAATCCAATTTGCCATCTGATCTAACTTCTGGAGGCAGTCAAAATGATCCTTAGAATTCTTCCCTACCTTATTCCTGTGCTGAGATACAGGCTGCTCCAACCTGCTGTAAAATGCTTGATTTCGAGAGTGAGCGAAACTAATGAAAACATTGTTGGGGTAAAACCTAAAGGGAAAGACCTAGCACCAAATCCAATTTGCCATCTGATCTAACTTCTGGAGGCAGTCAAAATGATCCTTAGAATTCTTCCCTACCTTATTCCTGTGCTGAGATACAGGCTGCTCCAACCTGCTGTAAAATGCTTGATTTCGAGAGTGAGCGAAACTAATGAAAACATTGTTGGGGTAAAACCTAAAGGGAAAGACCTAGCACCAAATCCAATTTGCCATCTGATCTAACTTCTGGAGGCAGTCAAAATGATCCTTAGAATTCTTCCCTACCTTATCCCTGTGCTGAGATACAGGCTGCTCCAACCTGCTGTAAAATGCTTGATTTCGAGAGTGAGCGAAACTAATGAAAACATTGTTGGGGTAAAACCTAAAGGGAAAGACCTAGCACCAAATCCAATTTGCCATCTGATCTAACTTCTGGAGGCAGTCAAAATGATCCTTAGAATTCTTCCCTACCTTATTCCTGTGCTGAGATACAGGCTGCTCCAACCTGCTGTAAAATGCTTGATTTCGAGAGTGAGCGAAACTAATGAAAACATTGTTGGGGTAAAACCTAAAGGGAAAGACCTAGCACCAAATCCAATTTGCCATCTGATCTAACTTCTGGAGGCAGTCAAAATGATCCTTAGAATTCTTCCCTACCTTATTCCTGTGCTGAGATACAGGCTGCTCCAACCTGCTGTAAAATGCTTGATTTCGAGAGTGAGCGAAACTAATGAAAACATTGTTGGGGTAAAACCTAAAGGGAAAGACCTAGCACCAAATCCAATTTGCCATCTGATCTAACTTCTGGAGGCAGTCAAAATGAGTATTTGAATTCTTCCCTACCTTATTCCTGTGCTGAGATACAGGCTGCTCCAACCTGCTGTAAAATGCTTGATTTCGAGAGTGAGCGAAACTAATGAAAACATTGTTGGGGTAAAACCTAAAGGGAAAGACCTAGCACCAAATCCAATTTGCCATCTGATCTAACTTCTGGAGGCAGTCAAAATGATCCTTAGAATTCTTCCCTACCTTATTCCTGTGCTGAGATACAGGCTGCTCCAACCTGCTGTAAAATGCTTGATTTCGAGAGTGAGCGAAACTAATGAAAACATTGTTGGGGTAAAACCTAAAGGGAAAGACCTAGCACCAAATCCAATTTGCCATCTGATCTAACTTCTGGAGGCAGTCAAAATGATCCTTAGAATTCTTCCCTACCTTATTCCTGTGCTGAGATACAGGCTGCTCCAACCTGCTGTAAAATGCTTGATTTCGAGAGTGAGCGAAACTAATGAAAACATTGTTGGGGTAAAACCTAAAGGGAAAGGCCTAGCACCAAATCCAATTTGCCATCTGATCTAACTTCTGGAGGCAGTCAAAATGAGTATTTGAATTCTTCCCTACCTTATTCCTGTGCTGAGATACAGGCTGCTCCAACCTGCTGTAAAATGCTTGATTTCGAGAGTGAGCGAAACTAATGAAAACATTGTTGGGGTAAAACCTAAAGGGAAAGACCTAGCACCAAATCCAATTTGCCATCTGATCTAACTTCTGGAGGCAGTCAAAATGAGTATTTGAATTCTTCCCTACCTTATTCCTGTGCTGAGATACAGGCTGCTCCAACCTGCTGTAAAATGCTTGATTTCGAGAGTGAGCGAAACTAATGAAAACATTGTTGGGGTAAAACCTAAAGGGAAAGACCTAGCACCAAATCCAATTTGCCATCTGATCTAACTTCTGGAGGCAGTCAAAATGAGTATTTGAATTCTTCCCTACCTTATTCCTGTGCTGAGATACAGGCTGCTCCAACCTGCTGTAAAATGCTTGATTTCGAGAGTGAGCGAAACTAATGAAAACATTGTTGGGGTAAAACCTAAAGGGAAAGACCTAGCACCAAATCCAATTTGCCATCTGATCTAACTTCTGGAGGCAGTCAAAATGATCCTTAGAATTCTTCCCTACCTTATTCCTGTGCTGAGATACAGGCTGCTCCAACCTGCTGTAAAATGCTTGATTTCGAGAGTGAGCGAAACTAATGAAAACATTGTTGGGGTAAAACCTAAAGGGAAAGACCTAGCACCAAATCCAATTTGCCATCTGATCTAACTTCTGGAGGCAGTCAAAATGATCCTTAGAATTCTTCCCTACCTTATTCCTGTGCTGAGATACAGGCTGCTCCAACCTGCTGTAAAATGCTTGATTTTGAGAGTGAGCGAAACTAATGAAAACATTGTTGGGGTAAAACCTAAAGGGAAAGACCTAGCACCAAATCCAATTTGCCATCTGATCTAACTTCTGGAGGCAGTCAAAATGAGCCTTAGAATTCTTCCCTACCTTATTCCTGTGCTGAGATACAGGCTGCTCCAACCTGCTGTAAAATGCTTGATTTCGAGAGTGAGCGAAACTAATGAAAACATTGTTGGGGTAAAACCTAAAGGGAAAGGCCTAGCACCAAATTGCATTGGCCATCTGATCTAACTTCTGGAGGCAGTCAAAATGAGTATTTGAATTCTTCCCTACCTTATTCCTGTGCTGAGATACAGGCTGCTCCAACCTGCTGTAAAATGCTTGATTTCGAGAGTGAGTGAAACTAATGAAAACATTGTTGGGGTAAAACCTAAAGGGAAAGACCTAGCACCAAATCCAATTTGCCATCTGATCTAACTTCTGGAGGCAGTCAAAATGATCCTTAGAATTCTTCCCTACCTTATTCCTGTGCTGAGATACAGGCTGCTCCAACCTGCTGTAAAATGCTTGATTTCGAGAGTGAGCGAAACTAATGAAAACATTGTTGGGGTAAAACCTAAAGGGAAAGACCTAGCACCAAATCCAATTTGCCATCTGATCTAACTTCTGGAGGCAGTCAAAATGATCCTTAGAATTCTTCCCTACCTTATTCCTGTGCTGAGATACAGGCTGCTCCAACCTGCTGTAAAATGCTTGATTTCGAGAGTGAGCGAAACTAATGAAAACATTGTTGGGGTAAAACCTAAAGGGAAAGACCTAGCACCAAATCCAATTTGCCATCTGATCTAACTTCTGGAGGCAGTCAAAATGATCCTTAGAATTCTTCCCTACCTTATTCCTGTGCTGAGATACAGGCTGCTCCAACCTGCTGTAAAATGCTTGATTTCGAGAGTGAGCGAAACTAATGAAAACATTGTTGGGGTAAAACCTAAAGGGAAAGACCTAGCACCAAATCCAATTTGCCATCTGATCTAACTTCTGGAGGCAGTCAAAATGATCCTTAGAATTCTTCCCTACCTTATTCCTGTGCTGAGATACAGGCTGCTCCAACCTGCTGTAAAATGCTTGATTTCGAGAGTGAGCGAAACTAATGAAAACATTGTTGGGGTAAAACCTAAAGGGAAAGACCTAGCACCAAATCCAATTTGCCATCTGATCTAACTTCTGGAGGCAGTCAAAATGAGTATTTGAATTCTTCCCTACCTTATTCCTGTGCTGAGATACAGGCTGCTCCAACCTGCTGTAAAATGCTTGATTTCGAGAGTGAGCGAAACTAATGAAAACATTGTTGGGGTAAAACCTAAAGGGAAAGACCTAGCACCAAATCCAATTTGCCATCTGATCTAACTTCTGGAGGCAGTCAAAATGAGTATTTGAATTCTTCCCTACCTTATTCCTGTGCTGAGATACAGGCTGCTCCAACCTGCTGTAAAATGCTTGATTTCGAGAGTGAGCGAAACTAATGAAAACATTGTTGGGGTAAAACCTAAAGGGAAAGACCTAGCACCAAATCCAATTTGCCATCTGATCTAACTTCTGGAGGCAGTCAAAATGATCCTTAGAATTCTTCCCTACCTTATTCCTGTGCTGAGATACAGGCTGCTCCAACCTGCTGTAAAATGCTTGATTTCGAGAGTGAGCGAAACTAATGAAAACATTGTTGGGGTAAAACCTAAAGGGAAAGGCCTAGCACCAAATTGCATTGGCCATCTGATCTAACTTCTGGAGGCAGTCAAAATGATCCTTAGAATTCTTCCCTACCTTATTCCTGTGCTGAGATACAGGCTGCTCCAACCTGCTGTAAAATGCTTGATTTCGAGAGTGATCGAAACTAATGAAAACATTGTTGGGGTAAAACCTAAAGGGAAAGGCCTAGCACCAAATTGCATTGGCCATCTGATCTAACTTCTGGAGGCAGTCAAAATGAGTATTTGAATTCTTCCCTACCTTATTCCTGTGCTGAGATACAGGCTGCTCCAACCTGCTGTAAAATGCTTGATTTCGAGAGTGAGCGAAACTAATGAAAACATTGTTGGGGTAAAACCTAAAGGGAAAGACCTAGCACCAAATCCAATTTGCCATCTGATCTAACTTCTGGAGGCAGTCAAAATGATCCTTAGAATTCTTCCCTACCTTATTCCTGTGCTGAGATACAGGCTGCTCCAACCTGCTGTAAAATGCTTGATTTCGAGAGTGAGCGAAACTAATGAAAACATTGTTGGGGTAAAACCTAAAGGGAAAGACCTAGCACCAATCCAATTTGCCATCTGATCTAACTTCTGGAGGCAGTCAAAATGATCCTTAGAATTCTTCCCTACCTTATTCCTGTGCTGAGATACAGGCTGCTCCAACCTGCTGTAAAATGCTTGATTTCGAGAGTGAGCGAAACTAATGAAAACATTGTTGGGGTAAAACCTAAAGGGAAAGACCTAGCACCAAATCCAATTTGCCATCTGATCTAACTTCTGGAGGCAGTCAAAATGAGCCTTAGAATTCTTCCCTACCTTATTCCTGTGCTGAGATACAGGCTGCTCCAACCTGCTGTAAAATGCTTGATTTCGAGAGGTGAGCGAAACTAATGAAAACATTGTTGGGGTAAAACCTAAAGGGAAAGGCCTAGCACCAAATTGCATTGGCCATCTGATCTAACTTCTGGAGGCAGTCAAAATGAGTATTTGAATTCTTCCCTACCTTATTCCTGTGCTGAGATACAGGCTGCTCCAACCTGCTGTAAAATGCTTGATTTCGAGAGTGAGTGAAACTAATGAAAACATTGTTGGGGTAAAACCTAAAGGGAAAGACCTAGCACCAAATCCAATTTGCCATCTGATCTAACTTCTGGAGGCAGTCAAAATGATCCTTAGAATTCTTCCCTACCTTATTCCTGTGCTGAGATACAGGCTGCTCCAACCTGCTGTAAAATGCTTGATTTCGAGAGTGAGCGAAACTAATGAAAACATTGTTGGGGTAAAACCTAAAGGGAAAGACCTAGCACCAAATCCAATTTGCCATCTGATCTAACTTCTGGAGGCAGTCAAAATGATCCTTAGAATTCTTCCCTACCTTATTCCTGTGCTGAGATACAGGCTGCTCCAACCTGCTGTAAAATGCTTGATTTCGAGAGTGAGCGAAACTAATGAAAACATTGTTGGGGTAAAACCTAAAGGGAAAGACCTAGCACCAAATCCAATTTGCCATCTGATCTAACTTCTGGAGGCAGTCAAAATGAGTATTTGAATTCTTCCCTACCTTATTCCTGTGCTGAGATACAGGCTGCTCCAACCTGCTGTAAAATGCTTGATTTCGAGAGTGAGCGAAACTAATGAAAACATTGTTGGGGTAAAACCTAAAGGGAAAGACCTAGCACCAAATCCAATTTGCCATCTGATCTAACTTCTGGAGGCAGTCAAAATGAGTATTTGAATTCTTCCCTACCTTATTCCTGTGCTGAGATACAGGCTGCTCCAACCTGCTGTAAAATGCTTGATTTCGAGAGTGAGCGAAACTAATGAAAACATTGTTGGGGTAAAACCTAAAGGGAAAGACCTAGCACCAAATCCAATTTGCCATCTGATCTAACTTCTGGAGGCAGTCAAAATGATCCTTAGAATTCTTCCCTACCTTATTCCTGTGCTGAGATACAGGCTGCTCCAACCTGCTGTAAAATGCTTGATTTCGAGAGTGAGCGAAACTAATTGAAAACATTGTTGGGGTAAAACCTAAAGGGAAAGACCTAGCACCAAATCCAATTTGCCATCTGATCTAACTTCTGGAGGCAGTCAAAATGATCCTTAGAATTCTTCCCTACCTTATTCCTGTGCTGAGATACAGGCTGCTCCAACCTGCTGTAAAATGCTTGATTTCGAGAGTGAGCGAAACTAATGAAAACATTGTTGGGGTAAAACCTAAAGGGAAAGGCCTAGCACCAAATCCAATTTGCCATCTGATCTAACTTCTGGAGGCAGTCAAAATGAGTATTTGAATTCTTCCCTACCTTATTCCTGTGCTGAGATACAGGCTGCTCCAACCTGCTGTAAAATGCTTGATTTCGAGAGTGAGCGAAACTAATGAAAACATTGTTGGGGTAAAACCTAAAGGGAAAGACCTAGCACCAAATCCAATTTGCCATCTGATCTAACTTCTGGAGGCAGTCAAAATGAGTATTTGAATTCTTCCCTACCTTATTCCTGTGCTGAGATACAGGCTGCTCCAACCTGCTGTAAAATGCTTGATTTCGAGAGTGAGCGAAACTAATGAAAACATTGTTGGGGTAAAACCTAAAGGGAAAGACCTAGCACCAAATCCAATTTGCCATCTGATCTAACTTCTGGAGGCAGTCAAAATGATCCTTAGAATTCTTCCCTACCTTATTCCTGTGCTGAGATACAGGCTGCTCCAACCTGCTGTAAAATGCTTGATTTCGAGAGTGAGCGAAACTAATGAAAACATTGTTGGGGTAAAACCTAAAGGGAAAGACCTAGCACCAAATCCAATTTGCCATCTGATCTAACTTCTGGAGGCAGTCAAAATGATCCTTAGAATTCTTCCCTACCTTATTCCTGTGCTGAGATACAGGCTGCTCCAACCTGCTGTATAAAATGCTTGATTTCGAGAGTGAGCGAAACTAATGAAAACATTGTTGGGGTAAAACCTAAAGGGAAAGACCTAGCACCAAATCCAATTTGCCATCTGATCTAACTTCTGGAGGCAGTCAAAATGAGCCTTAGAATTCTTCCCTACCTTATTCCTGTGCTGAGATACAGGCTGCTCCAACCTGCTGTAAAATGCTTGATTTCCAGAGTGAGCGAAACTAATGAAAACTTTGTTGGGGTAAAACCTAAAGGGAAAGACCTAGCACCAAATACAATTTGCCATCTGATCTAACTTCTGGAGGCAATCAAAATGAGTATTTGAATTCTTCCCTACCTTATTCCTGTGCTGAGATACAGGCTGCTCCAACCTGCTGTAAAATGCTTGATTTCGAGAGTGAGCGAAACTAATGAAAACATTGTTGGGGTAAAACCTAAAGGGAAAGACCTAGCACCAAATCCAATTTGCCATCTGATCTAACTTCTGGAGGCAGTCAAAATGAGTATTTGAATTCTTCCCTACCTTATTCCTGTGCTGAGATACAGGCTGCTCCAACCTGCTGTAAAATGCTTGATTTCGAGAGTGAGCGAAACTAATGAAAACATTGTTGGGGTAAAACCTAAAGGGAAAGACCTAGCACCAAATCCAATTTGCCATCTGATCTAACTTCTGGAGGCAGTCAAAATGATCCTTAGAATTCTTCCCTACCTTATTCCTGTGCTGAGATACAGGCTGCTCCAACCTGCTGTAAAATGCTTGATTTCGAGAGTGAGCGAAACTAATGAAAACATTGTTGGGGTAAAACCTAAAGGGAAAGACCTAGCACCAAATCCAATTTGCCATCTGATCTAACTTCTGGAGGCAGTCAAAATGATCCTTAGAATTCTTCCCTACCTTATTCCTGTGCTGAGATACAGGCTGCTCCAACCTGCTGTAAAATGCTTGATTTCGAGAGTGAGCGAAACTAATGAAAACATTGTTGGGGTAAAACCTAAAGGGAAAGACCTAGCACCAAATCCAATTTGCCATCTGATCTAACTTCTGGAGGCAGTCAAAATGAGCCTTAGAATTCTTCCCTACCTTATTCCTGTGCTGAGATACAGGCTGCTCCAACCTGCTGTAAAATGCTTGATTTCCAGAGTGAGCGAAACTAATGAAAACATTGTTGGGGTAAAACCTAAAGGGAAAGGCCTAGCACCAAATCCAATTTGCCATCTGATCTAACTTCTGGAGGCAGTCAAAATGAGTATTTGAATTCTTCCCTACCTTATTCCTGTGCTGAGATACAGGCTGCTCCAACCTGCTGTAAAATGCTTGATTTCGAGAGTGAGCGAAACTAATGAAAACATTGTTGGGGTAAAACCTAAAGGGAAAGACCTAGCACCAAATCCAATTTGCCATCTGATCTAACTTCTGGAGGCAGTCAAAATGATCCTTAGAATTCTTCCCTACCTTATTCCTGTGCTGAGATACAGGCTGCTCCAACCTGCTGTAAAATGCTTGATTTCGAGAGTGAGCGAAACTAATGAAAACATTGTTGGGGTAAAACCTAAAGGGAAAGACCTAGCACCAAATCCAATTTGCCATCTGATCTAACTTCTGGAGGCAGTCAAAATGATCCTTAGAATTCTTCCCTACCTTATTCCTGTGCTGAGATACAGGCTGCTCCAACCTGCTGTAAAATGCTTGATTTCGAGAGTGAGCGAAACTAATGAAAACATTGTTGGGGTAAAACCTAAAGGGAAAGACCTAGCACCAAATCCAATTTGCCATCTGATCTAACTTCTGGAGGCAGTCAAAATGATCCTTAGAATTCTTCCCTACCTTATTCCTGTGCTGAGATACAGGCTGCTCCAACCTGCTGTAAAATGCTTGATTTCGAGAGTGAGCGAAACTAATGAAAACATTGTTGGGGTAAAACCTAAAGGGAAAGACCTAGCACCAAATCCAATTTGCCATCTGATCTAACTTCTGGAGGCAGTCAAAATGAGTATTTGAATTCTTCCCTACCTTATTCCTGTGCTGAGATACAGGCTGCTCCAACCTGCTGTAAAATGCTTGATTTCGAGAGTGAGCGAAACTAATGAAAACATTGTTGGGGTAAAACCTAAAGGGAAAGACCTAGCACCAAATCCAATTTGCCATCTGATCTAACTTCTGGAGGCAGTCAAAATGAGTATTTGAATTCTTCCCTACCTTATTCCTCTGCTGAGATACAGGCTGCTCCAACCTGCTGTAAAATGCTTGATTTCGAGAGTGAGCGAAACTAATGAAAACATTGTTGGGGTAAAACCTAAAGGGAAAGGCCTAGCACCAAATCCAATTTGCCATCTGATCTAACTTCTGGAGGCAGTCAAAATGAGTATTTGAATTCTTCCCTACCTTATTCCTGTGCTGAGATACAGGCTGCTCCAACCTGCTGTAAAATGCTTGATTTCGAGAGTGAGCGAAACTAATGAAAACATTGTTGGGGTAAAACCTAAAGGGAAAGACCTAGCACCAAATCCAATTTGCCATCTGATCTAACTTCTGGAGGCAGTCAAAATGAGTATTTGAATTCTTCCCTACCTTATTCCTGTGCTGAGATACAGGCTGCTCCAACCTGCTGTAAAATGCTTGATTTCGAGAGTGAGCGAAACTAATGAAAACATTGTTGGGGTAAAACCTAAAGGGAAAGACCTAGCACCAAATCCAATTTGCCATCTGATCTAACTTCTGGAGGCAGTCAAAATGAGTATTTGAATTCTTCCCTACCTTATTCCTGTGCTGAGATACAGGCTGCTCCAACCTGCTGTAAAATGCTTGATTTCGAGAGTGAGCGAAACTAATGAAAACATTGTTGGGGTAAAACCTAAAGGGAAAGACCTAGCACCAAATCCAATTTGCCATCTGATCTAACTTCTGGAGGCAGTCAAAATGATCCTTAGAATTCTTCCCTACCTTATTCCTGTGCTGAGATACAGGCTGCTCCAACCTGCTGTAAAATGCTTGATTTCGAGAGTGAGCGAAACTAATGAAAACATTGTTGGGGTAAAACCTAAAGGGAAAGACCTAGCACCAAATCCAATTTGCCATCTGATCTAACTTCTGGAGGCAGTCAAAATGATCCTTAGAATTCTTCCCTACCTTATTCCTGTGCTGAGATACAGGCTGCTCCAACCTGCTGTAAAATGCTTGATTTCGAGAGTGAGCGAAACTAATGAAAACATTGTTGGGGTAAAACCTAAAGGGAAAGACCTAGCACCAAATCCAATTTGCCATCTGATCTAACTTCTGGAGGCAGTCAAAATGAGTATTTGAATTCTTCCCTACCTTATTCCTGTGCTGAGATACAGGCTGCTCCAACCTGCTGTAAAATGCTTGATTTCGAGAGTGAGCGAAACTAATGAAAACATTGTTGGGGTAAAACCTAAAGGGAAAGACCTAGCACCAAGTCCAATTTGCCATCTGATCTAACTTCTGGAGGCAGTCAAAATGATCCTTAGAATTCTTCCCTACCTTATTCCTGTGCTGAGATACAGGCTGCTCCAACCTGCTGTAAAATGCTTGATTTCGAGAGTGAGCGAAACTAATGAAAACATTGTTGGGGTAAAACCTAAAGGGAAAGACCTAGCACCAAATCCAATTTGCCATCTGATCTAACTTCTGGAGGCAGTCAAAATGAGTATTTGAATTCTTCCCTACCTTATTCCTGTGCTGAGATACAGGCTGCTCCAACCTGCTGTAAAATGCTTGATTTCGAGAGTGAGCGAAACTAATGAAAACATTGTTGGGGTAAAACCTAAAGGGAAAGACCTAGCACCAAATCCAATTTGCCATCTGATCTAACTTCTGGAGGCAGTCAAAATGATCCTTAGAATTCTTCCCTACCTTATTCCTGTGCTGAGATACAGGCTGCTCCAACCTGCTGTAAAATGCTTGATTTCGAGAGTGAGCGAAACTAATGAAAACATTGTTGGGGTAAAACCTAAAGGGAAAGACCTAGCACCAAATCCAATTTGCCATCTGATCTAACTTCTGGAGGCAGTCAAAATGATCCTTAGAATTCTTCCCTACCTTATTCCTGTGCTGAGATACAGGCTGCTCCAACCTGCTGTAAAATGCTTGATTTCGAGAGTGAGCGAAACTAATGAAAACATTGTTGGGGTAAAACCTAAAGGGAAAGACCTAGCACCAAATCCAATTTGCCATCTGATCTAACTTCTGGAGGCAGTCAAAATGAGTATTTGAATTCTTCCCTACCTTATTCCTGTGCTGAGATACAGGCTGCTCCAACCTGCTGTAAAATGCTTGATTTCGAGAGTGAGCGAAACTAATGAAAACATTGTTGGGGTAAAACCTAAAGGGAAAGACCTAGCACCAAATCCAATTTGCCATCTGATCTAACTTCTGGAGGCAGTCAAAATGAGTATTTGAATTCTTCCCTACCTTATTCCTGTGCTGAGATACAGGCTGCTCCAACCTGCTGTAAAATGCTTGATTTCGAGAGTGAGCGAAACTAATGAAAACATTGTTGGGGTAAAACCTAAAGGGAAAGACCTAGCACCAAGTCCAATTTGCCATCTGATCTAACTTCTGGAGGCAGTCAAAATGATCCTTAGAATTCTTCCCTACCTTATTCCTGTGCTGAGATACAGGCTGCTCCAACCTGCTGTAAAATGCTTGATTTCGAGAGTGAGCGAAACTAATGAAAACATTGTTGGGGTAAAACCTAAAGGGAAAGACCTAGCACCAAATCCAATTTGCCATCTGATCTAACTTCTGGAGGCAGTCAAAATGATCCTTAGAATTCTTCCCTACCTTATTCCTGTGCTGAGATACAGGCTGCTCCAACCTGCTGTAAAATGCTTGATTTCGAGAGTGAGCGAAACTAATGAAAACATTGTTGGGGTAAAACCTAAAGGGAAAGACCTAGCACCAAATCCAATTTGCCATCTGATCTAACTTCTGGAGGCAGTCAAAATGATCCTTAGAATTCTTCCCTACCTTATTCCTGTGCTGAGATACAGGCTGCTCCAACCTGCTGTAAAATGCTTGATTTCGAGAGTGAGCGAAACTAATGAAAACATTGTTGGGGTAAAACCTAAAGGGAAAGACCTAGCACCAAATCCAATTTGCCATCTGATCTAACTTCTGGAGGCAGTCAAAATGATCCTTAGAATTCTTCCCTACCTTATTCCTGTGCTGAGATACAGGCTGCTCCAACCTGCTGTAAAATGCTTGATTTCGAGAGTGAGCGAAACTAATGAAAACATTGTTGGGGTAAAACCTAAAGGGAAAGGCCTAGCACCAAATCCAATTTGCCATCTGATCTAACTTCTGGAGGCAGTCAAAATGAGTATTTGAATTCTTCCCTACCTTATTCCTGTGCTGAGATACAGGCTGCTCCAACCTGCTGTAAAATGCTTGATTTCGAGAGTGAGCGAAACTAATGAAAACATTGTTGGGGTAAAACCTAAAGGGAAAGACCTAGCACCAAATCCAATTTGCCATCTGATCTAACTTCTGGAGGCAGTCAAAATGATCCTTAGAATTCTTCCCTACCTTATTCCTGTGCTGAGATACAGGCTGCTCCAACCTGCTGTAAAATGCTTGATTTCGAGAGTGAGCGAAACTAATGAAAACATTGTTGGGGTAAAACCTAAAGGGAAAGACCTAGCACCAAATCCAATTTGCCATCTGATCTAACTTCTGGAGGCAGTCAAAATGATCCTTAGAATTCTTCCCTACCTTATTCCTGTGCTGAGATACAGGCTGCTCCAACCTGCTGTAAAATGCTTGATTTCGAGAGTGAGCGAAACTAATGAAAACATTGTTGGGGTAAAACCTAAAGGGAAAGACCTAGCACCAAATCCAATTTGCCATCTGATCTAACTTCTGGAGGCAGTCAAAATGAGTATTTGAATTCTTCCCTACCTTATTCCTGTGCTGAGATACAGGCTGCTCCAACCTGCTGTAAAATGCTTGATTTCGAGAGTGAGCGAAACTAATGAAAACATTGTTGGGGTAAAACCTAAAGGGAAAGACCTAGCACCAAATCCAATTTGCCATCTGATCTAACTTCTGGAGGCAGTCAAAATGAGTATTTGAATTCTTCCCTACCTTATTCCTGTGCTGAGATACAGGCTGCTCCAACCTGCTGTAAAATGCTTGATTTCGAGAGTGAGCGAAACTAATGAAAACATTGTTGGGGTAAAACCTAAAGGGAAAGACCTAGCACCAAGTCCAATTTGCCATCTGATCTAACTTCTGGAGGCAGTCAAAATGATCCTTAGAATTCTTCCCTACCTTATTCCTGTGCTGAGATACAGGCTGCTCCAACCTGCTGTAAAATGCTTGATTTCGAGAGTGAGCGAAACTAATGAAAACATTGTTGGGGTAAAACCTAAAGGGAAAGACCTAGCACCAAATCCAATTTGCCATCTGATCTAACTTCTGGAGGCAGTCAAAATGAGCCTTAGAATTCTTCCCTACCTTATTCCTGTGCTGAGATACAGGCTGCTCCAACCTGCTGTAAAATGCTTGATTTCGAGAGTGAGCGAAACTAATGAAAACATTGTTGGGGTAAAACCTAAAGGGAAAGACCTAGCACCAAATCCAATTTGCCATCTGATCTAACTTCTGGAGGCAGTCAAAATGATCCTTAGAATTCTTCCCTACCTTATTCCTGTGCTGAGATACAGGCTGCTCCAACCTGCTGTAAAATGCTTGATTTCGAGAGTGAGCGAAACTAATGAAAACATTGTTGGGGTAAAACCTAAAGGGAAAGGCCTAGCACCAAATCCAATTTGCCATCTGATCTAACTTCTGGAGGCAGTCAAAATGAGTATTTGAATTCTTCCCTACCTTATTCCTGTGCTGAGATACAGGCTGCTCCAACCTGCTGTAAAATGCTTGATTTCGAGAGTGAGCGAAACTAATGAAAACATTGTTGGGGTAAAACCTAAAGGGAAAGACCTAGCACCAAATCCAATTTGCCATCTGATCTAACTTCTGGAGGCAGTCAAAATGATCCTTAGAATTCTTCCCTACCTTATTCCTGTGCTGAGATACAGGCTGCTCCAACCTGCTGTAAAATGCTTGATTTCGAGAGTGAGCGAAACTAATGAAAACATTGTTGGGGTAAAACCTAAAGGGAAAGACCTAGCACCAAATCCAATTTGCCATCTGATCTAACTTCTGGAGGCAGTCAAAATGATCCTTAGAATTCTTCCCTACCTTATTCCTGTGCTGAGATACAGGCTGCTCCAACCTGCTGTAAAATGCTTGATTTCGAGAGTGAGCGAAACTAATGAAAACATTGTTGGGGTAAAACCTAAAGGGAAAGACCTAGCACCAAATCCAATTTGCCATCTGATCTAACTTCTGGAGGCAGTCAAAATGATCCTTAGAATTCTTCCCTACCTTATTCCTGTGCTGAGATACAGGCTGCTCCAACCTGCTGTAAAATGCTTGATTTCGAGAGTGAGCGAAACTAATGAAAACATTGTTGGGGTAAAACCTAAAGGGAAAGACCTAGCACCAAATCCAATTTGCCATCTGATCTAACTTCTGGAGGCAGTCAAAATGAGTATTTGAATTCTTCCCTACCTTATTCCTGTGCTGAGATACAGGCTGCTCCAACCTGCTGTAAAATGCTTGATTTCGAGAGTGAGCGAAACTAATGAAAACATTGTTGGGGTAAAACCTAAAGGGAAAGACCTAGCACCAAATCCAATTTGCCATCTGATCTAACTTCTGGAGGCAGTCAAAATGAGTATTTGAATTCTTCCCTACCTTATTCCTGTGCTGAGATACAGGCTGCTCCAACCTGCTGTAAAATGCTTGATTTCGAGAGTGAGCGAAACTAATGAAAACATTGTTGGGGTAAAACCTAAAGGGAAAGGCCTAGCACCAAATTGCATTGGCCATCTGATCTAACTTCTGGAGGCAGTCAAAATGAGTATTTGAATTCTTCCCTACCTTATTCCTGTGCTGAGATACAGGCTGCTCCAACCTGCTGTAAAATGCTTGATTTCGAGAGTGAGCGAAACTAATGAAAACATTGTTGGGGTAAAACCTAAAGGGAAAGACCTAGCACCAAATCCAATTTGCCATCTGATCTAACTTCTGGAGGCAGTCAAAATGATCCTTAGAATTCTTCCCTACCTTATTCCTGTGCTGAGATACAGGCTGCTCCAACCTGCTGTAAAATGCTTGATTTCGAGAGTGAGCGAAACTAATGAAAACATTGTTGGGGTAAAACCTAAAGGGAAAGACCTAGCACCAAATCCAATTTGCCATCTGATCTAACTCCTGGAGGCAGTCAAAATGAGTATTTGAATTCTTCCCTACCTTATTCCTGTGCTGAGATACAGGCTGCTCCAACCTGCTGTAAAATGCTTGATTTCGAGAGTGAGCGAAACTAATGAAAACATTGTTGGGGTAAAACCTAAAGGGAAAGACCTAGCACCAAATCCAATTTGCCATCTGATCTAACTTCTGGAGGCAGTCAAAATGAGTATTTGAATTCTTCCCTACCTTATTCCTGTGCTGAGATACAGGCTGCTCCAACCTGCTGTAAAATGCTTGATTTCGAGAGTGAGCGAAACTAATGAAAACATTGTTGGGGTAAAACCTAAAGGGAAAGACCTAGCACCAAATCCAATTTGCCATCTGATCTAACTTCTGGAGGCAGTCAAAATGATCCTTAGAATTCTTCCCTACCTTATTCCTGTGCTGAGATACAGGCTGCTCCAACCTGCTGTAAAATGCTTGATTTCGAGAGTGAGCGAAACTAATGAAAACATTGTTGGGGTAAAACCTAAAGGGAAAGACCTAGCACCAAATCCAATTTGCCATCTGATCTAACTTCTGGAGGCAGTCAAAATGAGTATTTGAATTCTTCCCTACCTTATTCCTGTGCTGAGATACAGGCTGCTCCAACCTGCTGTAAAATGCTTGATTTCGAGAGTGAGCGAAACTAATGAAAACATTGTTGGGGTAAAACCTAAAGGGAAAGACCTAGCACCAAATCCAATTTGCCATCTGATCTAACTTCTGGAGGCAGTCAAAATGATCCTTAGAATTCTTCCCTACCTTATTCCTGTGCTGAGATACAGGCTGCTCCAACCTGCTGTAAAATGCTTGATTTCGAGAGTGAGCGAAACTAATGAAAACATTGTTGGGGTAAAACCTAAAGGGAAAGACCTAGCACCAAATCCAATTTGCCATCTGATCTAACTTCTGGAGGCAGTCAAAATGATCCTTAGAATTCTTCCCTACCTTATTCCTGTGCTGAGATACAGGCTGCTCCAACCTGCTGTAAAATGCTTGATTTCGAGAGTGAGCGAAACTAATGAAAACATTGTTGGGGTAAAACCTAAAGGGAAAGACCTAGCACCAAATCCAATTTGCCATCTGATCTAACTTCTGGAGGCAGTCAAAATGATCCTTAGAATTCTTCCCTACCTTATTCCTGTGCTGAGATACAGGCTGCTCCAACCTGCTGTAAAATGCTTGATTTCGAGAGTGAGCGAAACTAATGAAAACATTGTTGGGGTAAAACCTAAAGGGAAAGACCTAGCACCAAATCCAATTTGCCATCTGATCTAACTTCTGGAGGCAGTCAAAATGAGCCTTAGAATTCTTCCCTACCTTATTCCTGTGCTGAGATACAGGCTGCTCCAACCTGCTGTAAAATGCTTGATTTCGAGAGTGAGCGAAACTAATGAAAACATTGTTGGGGTAAAACCTAAAGGGAAAGACCTAGCACCAAATCCAATTTGCCATCTGATCTAACTTCTGGAGGCAGTCAAAATGAGTATTTGAATTCTTCCCTACCTTATTCCTGTGCTGAGATACAGGCTGCTCCAACCTGCTGTAAAATGCTTGATTTCGAGAGTGAGCGAAACTAATGAAAACATTGTTGGGGTAAAACCTAAAGGGAAAGACCTAGCACCAAATCCAATTTGCCATCTGATCTAACTTCTGGAGGCAGTCAAAATGATCCTTAGAATTCTTCCCTACCTTATTCCTGTGCTGAGATACAGGCTGCTCCAACCTGCTGTAAAATGCTTGATTTCGAGAGTGAGCGAAACTAATGAAAACATTGTTGGGGTAAAACCTAAAGGGAAAGACCTAGCACCAAATCCAATTTGCCATCTGATCTAACTTCTGGAGGCAGTCAAAATGATCCTTAGAATTCTTCCCTACCTTATTCCTGTGCTGAGATACAGGCTGCTCCAACCTGCTGTAAAATGCTTGATTTCGAGAGTGAGCGAAACTAATGAAAACATTGTTGGGGTAAAACCTAAAGGGAAAGACCTAGCACCAAATCCAATTTGCCATCTGATCTAACTTCTGGAGGCAGTCAAAATGAGTATTTGAATTCTTCCCTACCTTATTCCTGTGCTGAGATACAGGCTGCTCCAACCTGCTGTAAAATGCTTGATTTCGAGAGTGAGCGAAACTAATGAAAACATTGTTGGGGTAAAACCTAAAGGGAAAGACCTAGCACCAAATCCAATTTGCCATCTGATCTAACTTCTGGAGGCAGTCAAAATGATCCTTAGAATTCTTCCCTACCTTATTCCTGTGCTGAGATACAGGCTGCTCCAACCTGCTGTAAAATGCTTGATTTCCAGAGTGAGCGAAACTAATGAAAACATTGTTGGGGTAAAACCTAAAGGGAAAGACCTAGCACCAAATCCAATTTGCCATCTGATCTAACTTCTGGAGGCAGTCAAAATGATCCTTAGAATTCTTCCCTACCTTATTCCTGTGCTGAGATACAGGCTGCTCCAACCTGCTGTAAAATGCTTGATTTCGAGAGTGAGCGAAACTAATAAAAACATTGTTGGGGTAAAACCTAAAGGGAAAGGCCTAGCACCAAATTGCATTGGCCATCTGATCTAACTTCTGGAGGCAGTCAAAATGATCCTTAGAATTCTTCCCTGCCTTATTCCTGTGCTGAGATACAGGCTGCTCCAACCTGCTGTAAAATGCTTGATTTCGAGAGTGATCAAAACTAATGAAAACATTGTTGGCGAAAAACCTAAAGGGAAAGGCCTAGCACCAAATTCCATTGGCCATCTGATCTAACTTCTGGAGGCAGTCAAAATGATCCTTAGAATTCTTCCCTACCTTATTCCTGTGCTGAGATACAGGCTGCTCCAACCTGCTGTAAAATGCTTGATTTCGAGAGTGATCGAAACTAATGAAAACATTGCTGGGGTAAAACCTTAAGGGAAAGGCCTAGCACCAAATTGCATTGGCCATCTGATTTAACTTCTGGAGGCAGTCAAAATGATCCTTAGAATTCTTCCCTACCTTATTCCTGTGCTGAGATACAGGCTGCTCCAACCTGCTGTAAAATGCTTGATTTCGAGAGTGAGCGAAACTAATGAAAACATTGTTGGGGTAAAACCTAAAGGGAAAGGCCTAGCACCAAATTGCATTGGCCATCTGATCTAACTTCTGGAGGCAGTCAAAATGATCCTTAGAATTCTTCCCTACCTTATTCCTGTGCTGAGATACAGGCTGCTCCAACCTGCTGTAAAATGCTTGATTTCGAGAGTGAGCGAAACTAATGAAAACATTGTTGGGGTAAAACCTAAAGGGAAAGACCTAGCACCAAATACAGTTTGCCATCTGATCTAACTTCTGGAGGCAGTCAAAATGATCCTTAGAATTCTTCCCTACCTTATTCCTGTGCTGAGATACAGGCTGCTCCAACCTGCTGTAAAATGCTTGATTTCGAGAGTGATCGAAACTAATGAAAACATTGTTGGGGTAAAACCTAAAGGGAAAGGCCTAGCACCAAATTGCATTGGCCATATGATCTAACTTCTGGAGGCAGTCAAAATGAGTATTTGAATTCTTCCCTACCTTATTCCTGTGCTGAGATACAGGCTGCTCCAACCTGCTGTAAAATGCTTGATTTCGAGAGTGAGCGAAACTAATGAAAACATTGTTGGGGTAAAACCTAAAGGGAAAGGCCTAGCACCAAATTGCATTGGCCATCTGATCTAACTTCTGGACGCAGTCAAAATGAGTATTTGAATTCTTCCCTACCTTATTCCTGTGCTGAGATACAGGCTGCTCCAACCTGCTGTAAAATGCTTGATTTCGAGAGTGATCGAAACTAATGAAAACATTGTTGGGGTAAAACCTAAAGGGAAAGGCCTAGCACCAAATTGCATTGGCCATCTGATCTAACTTCTGGAGGCAGTCAACATGATCCTTAGAATTCTTCCCTACCTTATTCCTGTGCTGAGATACAGGCTGCTCCAACCTGCTGTAAAATGCTTGATTTCGAGAGTGAGCGAAACTAATGAAAACATTGTTGGGGTAAAACCTAAAGGGAAAGACCTAGCACCAAATCCAATTTGCCATCTGATCTAACTTCTGGAGGCAGTCAAAATGAGTATTTGAATTCTTCCCCACCTTATTCCTCTGCTGAGATACAGGCTGCTCCAACCTGCTGTAAAATGCTTGATTTCGAGAGTGAGCGAAACTAATAAAAACATTGCTGGGGTAAAACCTAAAGGGAAAGACCTAGCACCAAATACAATTTGCCATCTGATCTAACTTCTGGAGGCAGTCAAAATGATCCTTAGAATTCTTCCCTACCTTATTCCTGTGCTGAGATACAGGCTGCTCCAACCTGCTGTAAAATGCTTGATTTCGAGAGTGAGCGAAACTAATGAAAACATTGTTGGGGTAAAACCTAAAGGGAAATGCCTAGCACCAAATTGCATTGGCCATCTGATCTAACTTCTGGAGGCAGTCAAAATGATCCTTAGAATTCTTCCCTACCTTATTCCTGTGCTGAGATACAGGCTGCTCCAACCTGCTGTAAAATGCTTGATTTCGAGAGTGAGCGAAACTAATGAAAACATTGTTGGGGTAAAACCTAAAGGGAAAGGTCTAGCACCAAATTTCATTGGCCATCTGATCTAACTTCTGGAGGCAGTCAAAATGAGTATTTGAATTCTTCCCTACCTTATTCCTGTGCTGAGATACAGGCTGCTCCAACCTGCTGTAAAATGCTTGATTTCGAGAGTGAGCGAAACTAATGAAAACATTGTTGGGGTAAAACCTAAAGGGAAAGGCCTAGTACCAAATACAGTTTGCCATCTGATCTAACTTCTGGAGGCAGTCAAAATGAGTATTTGAATTCTTCCCCACCTTATTCCTGTGCTGAGATACAGGCTGCTCCAACCTGCTGTAAAATGCTTGATTTCGAGAGTGAGCGAAACTAATGAAAACATTGTTGGGGTAAAACCTAAAGGGAAAGGCCTAGCACCAAATTGCATTGGCCATCTGATCTAACTTCTGGAGGCAGTCAAAATGATCCTTAGAATTCTTCCCTACCTTATTCCTGTGCTGAGATACAGGCTGCTCCAACCTGCTGTAAAATGCTTGATTTCGAGAGTGAGCGAAACTAATGAAAACATTGTTGGGGTAAAACCTAAAGGGAAAGGTCTAGCACCAAATTTCATTGGCCATCTGATCTAACTTCTGGAGGCAGTCAAAATGAGTATTTGAATTCTTCCCTACCTTATTCCTGTGCTGAGATACAGGCTGCTCCAACCTGCTGTAAAATGCTTGATTTCGAGAGTGAGCGAAACTAATGAAAACATTGTTGGGGTAAAACCTAAAGGGAAAGACCTAGCACCAAATACAATTTGCCATCTGATCTAACTTCTGGAGGCAGTCAAAATGAGTATTTGAATTCTTCCCTACCTTATTCCTGTGCTGAGATACAGGCTGCTCCAACCTGCTGTAAAATGCTTGATTTCGAGAGTGATCAAAACTAATGAAAACATTGTTGGCGAAAAACCTAAAGGGAAAGGCCTAGCACCAAATTGCATTGGCCATCTGATCTAACTTCTGGAGGCAGTCAAAATGATCCTTAGAATTCTTCCCTACCTTATTCCTGTGCTGAGATACAGGCTGCTCCAACCTGCTGTAAAATGCTTGATTTCGAGAGTGATCAAAACTAATGAAAACATTGTTGGGGTAAAACCTAAAGGGAAAGGCCTAGCACCAAATTGCATTGGCCATCTGATCTAACTTCTGGAGGCAGTCAAAATGATCCTTAGAATTCTTCCCTACCTTATTCCTGTGCTGAGATACAGGCTGCTCCAACCTGCTGTAAAATGCTTGATTTCGAGAGTGATCAAAACTAATGAAAACATTGTTGGGGTAAAACCTAAAGGGAAAGACCTAGCACCAAATACAATTTGCCATCTGATCTAACTTCTGGAGGCAGTCAAAATGAGTATTTGAATTCTTCCATACCTTATTCCTGTGCTGAGATACAGGCTGCTCCAACCTGCTGTAAAATGCTTGATTTCGAGAGTGATCAAAACTAATGAAAACATTGTTGGCGAAAAACCTAAAGGGAAAGGCCTACCACCAAATTGCATTGGCCATCTGATCTAACTTCTGGAGGCAGTCAAAATGATCCTTAGAATTCTTCCCTACCCTATTCCTGTGCTGAGATACAGGCTGCTCCAACCTGCTGTAAAATGCTTGATTTCGAGAGTGATCGAAACTAATGAAAACATTGTTGGGGTAAAACCTAAAGGGAAAGACCTAGCACCAAATACAATTTGCCATCTGATCTAACTTCTGGAGGCAGTCAAAATGATCCTTAGAATTCTTCCCTACCTTATTCCTGTGCTGAGATACAGGCTGCTCCAACCTGCTGTAAAATGCTTGATTTCGAGAGTGATCGAAACTAATGAAAACATTGTTGGGGTAAAACCTAAAGGGAAAGACCTGGCACCAAATACAATTTGCCATCTGATCTAACTTCTGGAGGCAGTCAAAATGAGTATTTGAATTCTTCCCTACCTTATTCCTGTGCTGAGATACAGGCTGCTCCAACCTGCTGTAAAATGCTTGATTTCGAGAGTGAGCGAAACTAATGAAAACATTGTTGGGGTAAAACCTAAATGGAAAGGCCTAGCACCAAATTCCATTGGCCATCTGATCTAACTTCTGGAGGCAGTCAAAATGAGTATTTGAATTCTTCCCTACCTTATTCCAGTGCTGAGATACAGGCTGCTCCAACCTGCTGTAAAATGCTTGATTTCGAGAGTGATCGAAACTAATGAAAACATTGTTGGGGTAAAACCTAAAGGGAAAGGCCTAGCACCAAATTGCATTGGCCATCTGATCTAACTTCTGGACGCAGTCAAAATGAGTATTTGAATTCTTCCCTACCTTATTCCTGTGCTGAGATACTGGCTGCTCCAACCTGCTGTAAAATGCTTGATTTCGAGAGTGAGCGAAACTAATGAAAACATTGTTGGGGTAAAACCTAAAGGGAAAGACCTAGCACCAAATTCCATTGGCCATCTGATCTAACTTCAGGAGGCAGTCAAAATGATCCTTAGAATTCTTCCCTACCTTATTCCTGTGCTGAGATACAGGCTGCTCCAACCTGCTGTAAAATGCTTGATTTCGAGAGTGAGCGAAACTAATGAAAACATTGTTGGGGTAAAACCTAAAGGGAAAGGCCTAGCACCAAATTTCATTGGCCATCTGATCTAACTTCTGGAGGCAGTCAAAATGATCCTTAGAATTCTTCCCTACCTTATTCCTGTGCTGAGATACAGGCTGCTCCAACCTGCTGTAAAATGCTTGATTTCGAGAGTGATCGAAACTAATGAAAACATTTTTGGGGTAAAACCTAAAGGGAAAGGCCTAGCACCAAATTGCATTGGCCATCTGATCTAACTTCTGGAGGCAGTCAAAATGAGTATTTGAATTCTTCCCTACCTTATTCCTGTGCTGAGATACAGGCTGCTCCAACCTGCTGTAAAATGCTTGATTTCGAGAGTGAGCGAAACTAATGAAAACATTGTTGGGGTAAAACCTAAAGGGAAAGACCTAGCACCAAATCCAATTTGCCATCTGATCTAACTTCTGGAGGCAGTCAAAATGAGTATTTGAATTCTTCCCCACCTTATTCCTCTGCTGAGATACAGGCTGCTCCAACCTGCTGTAAAATGCTGGATTTCGAGAGTGATCGAAACTAATGAAAATATTGCTGGGGTAAAACCTAAAGGGAAAGGCCTAGCACCAAATTGCATTGGCCATCTGATCTAACTTCTGGAGGCAGTCAAAATGATCCTTAGAATTCTTCCCTACCTTATTCCTGTTCTGAGATACAGGCTGCTCCAACCTGCTGTAAAATGCTTGATTTCGAGAGTGAGCGAAACTAATAAAAACATTGCTGGGGTAAAACCTAAAGGGAAAGACCTAGCACCAAATACAATTTGCCATCTGATCTAACTTCTGGAGGCAGTCAAAATGATCCTTAGAATTCTTCCCTACCTTATTCCTGTGCTGAGATACAGGCTGCTCCAACCTGCTGTAAAATGCTTGATTTCGAGAGTGATCGAAACTAATGAAAACATTGTTGGGGTAAAACCTAAAGGGAAAGACCTGGCACCAAATACAATTTGCCATCTGATCTAACTTCTGGAGGCAGTCAAAATGAGTATTTGAATTCTTCCCTACCTTATTCCTCTGCTGAGATACAGGCTGCTCCAACCTGCTGTAAAATGCTTGATTTCGAGAGTGAGCGAAACTAATGAAAACATTGTTGGGGTAAAACCTAAATGGAAAGGCCTAGCACCAAATTCCATTGGCCATCTGATCTAACTTCTGGAGGCAGTCAAAATGAGTATTTGAATTCTTCCCTACCTTATTCCAGTGCTGAGATACAGGCTGCTCCAACCTGCTGTAAAATGCTTGATTTCGAGAGTGATCGAAACTAATGAAAACATTGTTGGGGTAAAACCTAAAGGGAAAGGCCTAGCACCAAATTGCATTGGCCATCTGATCTAACTTCTGGACGCAGTCAAAATGATCCTTAGAATTCTTCCCTACCTTATTCCTGTGCTGAGATACAGGCTGCTCCAACCTGCTGTAAAATGCTTGATTTCGAGAGTGAGCGAAACTAATGAAAACATTGTTGGGGTAAAACCTAAAGGGAAAGGCCTAGCACCAAATTGCATTGGCCATCTGATCTAACTTCTGGAGGCAGTCAACATGATCATTAGAATTCTTCCCTACCTTATTCCTGTGCTGAGATACAGGCTGCTCCAACCTGCTGTAAAATGCTTGATTTCGAGAGTGAGCGAAACTAATGAAAACATTGTTGGGGTAAAACCTAAAGGGAAAGACCTAGCACCAAATTCCATTGGCCATCTGATCTAACTTCAGGAGGCAGTCAAAATGATCCTTAGAATTCTTCCCTACCTTATTCCTGTGCTGAGATACAGGCTGCTCCAACCTGCTGTAAAATGCTTGATTTCGAGAGTGAGCGAAACTAATGAAAACATTGTTGGGGTAAAACCTAAAGGGAAAGGCCTAGCACCAAATTTCATTGGCCATCTGATCTAACTTCTGGAGGCAGTCAAAATGATCCTTAGAATTCTTCCCTACCTTATTCCTGTGCTGAGATACAGGCTGCTCCAACCTGCTGTAAAATGCTTGATTTCCAGAGTGATCGAAACTAATGAAAACATTTTTGGGGTAAAACCTAAAGGGAAAGGCCTAGCACCAAATTGCATTGGCCATCTGATCTAACTTCTGGAGGCAGTCAAAATGAGTATTTGAATTCTTCCCTACCTTATTCCTGTGCTGAGATACAGGCTGCTCCAACCTGCTGTAAAATGCTTGATTTCGAGAGTGAGCGAAACTAATGAAAACATTGTTGGGGTAAAACCTAAAGGGAAAGACCTAGCACCAAATCCAATTTGCCATCTGATCTAACTTCTGGAGGCAGTCAAAATGAGTATTTGAATTCTTCCCCACCTTATTCCTCTGCTGAGATACAGGCTGCTCCAACCTGCTGTAAAATGCTGGATTTCGAGAGTGATCGAAACTAATGAAAACATTGCTGGGGTAAAACCTAAAGGGAAAGGCCTAGCACCAAATTGCATTGGCCATCTGATCTAACTTCTGGAGGCAGTCAAAATGATCCTTAGAATTCTTCCCTACCTTATTCCTGTGCTGAGATACAGGCTGCTCCAACCTGCTGTAAAATGCTTGATTTCGAGAGTGAGCGAAACTAATGAAAACATTGCTGGGGTAAAACCTAAAGGGAAAGGCCTAGCACCAAATACAATTTGCCATCTGATCTAACTTCTGGAGGCAGTCAAAATGATCCTTAGAATTCTTCCCTACCTTATTCCTGTGCTGAGATACAGGCTGCTCAACCCTGCTGTAAAATGCTTGATTTCCAGAGTGAGCGAAACTAATGAAAACATTGTTGGGGTAAAACCTAAAGGGAAATGCCTAGCACCAAATTCCATTGGCCATCTGATCTAACTTCTGGAGGCAGTCAAAATGATCCTTAGAATTCTTCCCTACCTTATTCCTGTGCTGAGATACAGGCTGCTCCAACCTGCTGTAAAATGCTTGATTTCGAGAGTGAGCGAAACTAATGAAAACATTGTTGGGGTAAAACCTAAAGGGAAAGGCCTAGTACCAAACACAGTTTGCCATCTGATCTAACTTCTGGAGGCAGTCAAAATGAGTATTTGAATTCTTCCCCACCTTATTCCTGTGCTGAGATACAGGCTGCTCCAACCTGCTGTAAAATGCTTGATTTCGAGAGTGAGCGAAACTAATGAAAACATTGTTGGGGTAAAACCTAAAGGGAAAGACCTAGCACCAAATACAATTTGCCATCTGATCTAACTTCTGGAGGCAGTCAAAATGAGTATTTGAATTCTTCCCTACCTTATTCCTGTGCTGAGATACAGGCTGCTCCAACCTGCTGTAAAATGCTTGATTTCGAGAGTGATCAAAACTAATGAAAACATTGTTGGCGAAAAACCTAAAGGGAAAGGCCTAGCACCAAATTGCATTGGCCATCTGATCTAACTTCTGGAGGCAGTCAAAATGATCCTTAGAATTCTTCCCTACCTTATTCCTGTGCTGAGATACAGGCTGCTCCAACCTGCTGTAAAATGCTTGATTTCGAGAGTGAGCGAAACTAATGAAAACTTTGTTGGGGTAAAACCTAAAGGGAAAGACCTAGCACCAAATACAATTTGCCATCTGATCTAACTTCTGGAGGCAGTCAAAATGATCCTTAGAATTCTTCCCTACCTTATTCCTGTGCTGAGATACAGGCTGCTCCAACCTGCTGTAAAATGCTTGATTTCGAGAGTGATCGAAACTAATGAAAACATTGTTGGGGTAAAACCTAAAGGGAAAGACCTGGCACCAAATACAATTTGCCATCTGATCTAACTTCTGGAGGCAGTCAAAATGAGTATTTGAATTCTTCCCTACCTTATTCCTCTGCTGAGATACAGGCTGCTCCAACCTGCTGTAAAATGCTTGATTTCGAGAGTGAGCGAAACTAATGAAAACATTGTTGGGGTAAAACCTAAATGGAAAGGCCTAGCACCAAATTCCATTGGCCATCTGATCTAACTTCTGGAGGCAGTCAAAATGAGTATTTGAATTCTTCCCTACCTTATTCCTGTGCTGAGATACAGGCTGCTCCAACCTGCTGTAAAATGCTTGATTTCGAGAGTGAGCGAAACTAATGAAAACATTGTTGGGGTAAAACCTAAAGGGAAAGGCCTAGCACCAAATTGCATTGGCCATCTGATCTAACTTCTGGAGGCAGTCAAAATGATCCTTAGAATTCTTCCCTACCTTATTCCTGTGCTGAGATACAGGCTGCTCCAACCTGCTGTAAAATGCTTGATTTCGAGAGTGAGCGAAACTAATAAAAACATTGCTGGGGTAAAACCTAAATGGAAAGACCTAGCACCAAATACAATTTGCCATCTGATCTAACTTCTGGAGGCAGTCAAAATGATCCTTAGAATTCTTCCCTACCTTATTCCTGTGCTGAGATACAGGCTGCTCAACCCTGCTGTAAAATGCTTGATTTCCAGAGTGAGCGAAACTATTGAAAACATTGTTGGGGTAAAACCTAAAGGGAAATGCCTAGCACCAAATTCCATTGGCCATCTGATCTAACTTCTGGAGGCAGTCAAAATGATCCTTAGAATTCTTCCCTACCTTATTCCTGTGCTGAGATACAGGCTGCTCCAACCTGCTGTAAAATGCTTGATTTCGAGAGTGAGCGAAACTAATGAAAACATTGTTGGGGTAAAACCTAAAGGGAAAGGTCTAGCACCAAATTTCATTGGCCATCTGATCCAACTTCTGGAGGCAGTTAAAATGAGTATTTGAATTCTTCCCTACCTTATTCCTGTGCTGAGATACAGGCTGCTCCAACCTGCTGTAAAATGCTTGATTTCGAGAGTGAGCGAAACTAATGAAAACATTGTTGGGGTAAAACCTAAAGGGAAAGGCCTAGTACCAAATACAGGTTGCCATCTGATCTAACTTCTGGAGGCAGTCAAAATGAGTATTTGAATTCTTCCCCACCTTATTCCTGTGCTGAGATACAGGCTGCTCCAACCTGCTGTAAAATGCTTGATTTCGAGAGTGAGCGAAACTAATGAAAACATTGTTGGGGTAAAACCTAAAGGGAAAGACCTAGCACCAAATTGCATTGGCCATCTGATCTAACTTCTGGAGGCAGTCAAAATGATCCTTAGAATTCTTCCCTACCTTATTCCTGTGCTGAGATACAGGCTGCTCCAACCTGCTGTAAAATGCTTGATTTCGAGAGTGATCAAAACTAATGAAAACATTGCTGGCGAAAAACCTAAAGGGAAAGGCCTAGCACCAAATTGCATTGGCCATCTGATCTAACTTCTGGAGGCAGTCAAAATGATCCTTAGAATTCTTCCCTACCTTATTCCTGTGCTGAGATACAGGCTGCTCCAACCTGCTGTAAAATGCTTGATTTCGAGAGTGAGCGAAACTAATGAAAACATTGTTGGGGTAAAACCTAAAGGGAAAGACCTAGCACCAAATTCCATTGGCCATCTGATCTAACTTCAGGAGGCAGTCAAAATGATCCTTAGAATTCTTCCCTACCTTATTCCTGTGCTGAGATACAGGCTGCTCCAACCTGCTGTAAAATGCTTGATTTCGAGAGTGAGCGAAACTAATGAAAACATTGTTGGGGTAAAACCTAAAGGGAAAGGCCTAGCACCAAATTTCATTGGCCATCTGATCTAACTTCTGGAGGCAGTCAAAATGATCCTTAGAATTCTTCCCTACCTTATTCCTGTGCTGAGATACAGGCTGCTCCAACCTGCTGTAAAATGCTTGATTTCGAGAGTGATCGAAACTAATGAAAACATTGCTGGGGTAAAACCTAAAGGGAAAGGCCTAGCACCAAATTGCATTGGCCATCTGATCTAACTTCTGGAGGCAGTCAAAATGAGTATTTGAATTCTTCCCTACCTTATTCCTGTGCTGAGATACAGGCTGCTCCAACCTGCTGTAAAATGCTTGATTTCGAGAGTGAGCGAAACTAATGAAAACATTGTTGGGGTAAAACCTAAAGGGAAAGACCTAGCACCAAATCCAATTTGCCATCTGATCTAACTTCTGGAGGCAGTCAAAATGAGTATTTGAATTCTTCCCCACCTTATTCCTCTGCTGAGATACAGGCTGCTCCAACCTGCTGTAAAATGCTGGATTTCGAGAGTGATCGAAACTAATGAAAACATTGTTGGGGTAAAACCTAAAGGGAAAGGCCTAGCACCAAATTGCATTGGCCATCTGATCTAACTTCTGGAGGCAGTCAAAATGATCCTTAGAATTCTTCCCTACCTTATTCCTGTGCTGAGATACAGGCTGCTCCAACCTGCTGTAAAATGCTTGATTTCGAGAGTGAGCGAAACTAATGAAAACATTGCTGGGGTAAAACCTAAAGGGAAAGACCTAGCACCAAATACAATTTGCCATCTGATCTAACTTCTGGAGGCAGTCAAAATGATCCTTAGAATTCTTCCCTACCTTATTCCTGTGCTGAGATACAGGCTGCTCAACCCTGCTGTAAAATGCTTGATTTCCAGAGTGAGCGAAACTAATGAAAACATTGTTGGGGTAAAACCTAAAGGGAAATGCCTAGCACCAAATTCCATTGGCCATCTGATCTAACTTCTGGAGGCAGTCAAAATGATCCTTAGAATTCTTCCCTACCTTATTCCTGTGCTGAGATACAGGCTGCTCCAACCTGCTGTAAAATGCTTGATTTCGAGAGTGATCGAAACTAATGAAAACATTGTTGGGGTAAAACCTAAAGGGAAAGGTCTAGCACCAAATTTCATTGGCCATCTGATCCAACTTCTGGAGGCAGTCAAAATGAGTATTTGAATTCTTCCCTACCTTATTCCTGTGCTGAGATACAGGCTGCTCCAACCTGCTGTAAAATGCTTGATTTCGAGAGTGAGCGAAACTAATGAAAACATTGTTGGGGTAAAACCTAAAGGGAAAGGCCTAGTACCAAATACAGTTTGCCATCTGATCTAACTTCTGGAGGCAGTCAAAATGAGTATTTGAATTCTTCCCCACCTTATTCCTGTGCTGAGATACAGGCTGCTCCAACCTGCTGTAAAATGCTTGATTTCGAGAGTGAGCGAAACTAATGAAAACATTGTTGGGGTAAAACCTAAAGGGAAAGACCTAGCACCAAATACAATTTGTCATCTGATCTAACTTCTGGAGGCAGTCAAAATGAGTATTTGAATTCTTCCCTACCTTATTCCTGTGCTGAGATACAGGCTGCTCCAACCTGCTGTAAAATGCTTGATTTCGAGAGTGATCAAAACTAATGAAAACATTGTTGGCGAAAAACCTAAAGGGAAAGGCCTAGCACCAAATTGCATTGGCCATCTGATCTAACTTCTGGAGGCAGTCAAAATGATCCTTAGAATTCTTCCCTACCTTATTCCTGTGCTGAGATACAGGCTGCTCCAACCTGCTGTAAAATGCTTGATTTCGAGAGTGATCGAAACTAATGAAAACATTGTTGGGGTAAAACCTAAAGGGAAAGACCTGGCACCAAATACAATTTGCCATCTGATCTAACTTCTGGAGGCAGTCAAAATGAGTATTTGAATTCTTCCCTACCTTATTCCTCTGCTGAGATACAGGCTGCTCCAACCTGCTGTAAAATGCTTGATGTCGAGAGTGAGCGAAACTAATGAAAACATTGTTGGGGTAAAACCTAAATGGAAAGGCCTAGCACCAAATTCCATTGGCCATCTGATCTAACTTCTGGAGGCAGTCAAAATGAGTATTTGAATTCTTCCCTACCTTATTCCTGTGCTGAGATACAGGCTGCTCCAACCTGCTGTAAAATGCTTGATTTCGAGAGTGAGCGAAACTAATGAAAACATTGTTGGGGTAAAACCTAAAGGGAAAGGCCTAGCACCAAATTGCATTGGCCATCTGATCTAACTTCTGGAGGCAGTCAAAATGATCCTTAGAATTCTTCCCTACCTTATTCCTGTGCTGAGATACAGGCTGCTCCAACCTGCTGTAAAATGCTTGATTTCGAGAGTGAGCGAAACTAATAAAAACATTGCTGGGGTAAAACCTAAATGGAAAGACCTAGCACCAAATACAATTTGCCATCTGATCTAACTTCTGGAGGCAGTCAAAATGATCCTTAGAATTCTTCCCTACCTTATTCCTGTGCTGAGATACAGGCTGCTCAACCCTGCTGTAAAATGCTTGATTTCCAGAGTGAGCGAAACTATTGAAAACATTGTTGGGGTAAAACCTAAAGGGAAATGCCTAGCACCAAATTCCATTGGCCATCTGATCTAACTTCTGGAGGCAGTCAAAATGATCCTTAGAATTCTTCCCTACCTTATTCCTGTGCTGAGATACAGGCTGCTCCAACCTGCTGTAAAATGCTTGATTTCGAGAGTGAGCGAAACTAATGAAAACATTGTTGGGGTAAAACCTAAAGGGAAAGGCCTAGTACCAAATACAGGTTGCCATCTGATCTAACTTCTGGAGGCAGTCAAAATGAGTATTTGAATTCTTCCCCACCTTATTCCTGTGCTGAGATACAGGCTGCTCCAACCTGCTGTAAAATGCTTGATTTCGAGAGTGAGCGAAACTAATGAAAACATTGTTGGGGTAAAACCTAAAGGGAAAGACCTAGCACCAAATTGCATTGGCCATCTGATCTAACTTCTGGAGGCAGTCAAAATGATCCTTAGAATTCTTCCCTACCTTATTCCTGTGCTGAGATACAGGCTGCTCCAACCTGCTGTAAAATGCTTGATTTCGAGAGTGATCAAAACTAATGAAAACATTGCTGGCGAAAAACCTAAAGGGAAAGGCCTAGCACCAAATTGCATTGGCCATCTGATCTAACTTCTGGAGGCAGTCAAAATGATCCTTAGAATTCTTCCCTACCTTATTCCTGTGCTGAGATACAGGCTGCTCCAACCTGCTGTAAAATGCTTGATTTCGAGAGTGAGCGAAACTAATGAAAACATTGTTGGGGTAAAACCTAAAGGGAATGGTCTAGCACCAAATACAATTTGCCATCTGATCTAACTTCTGGAGGCAGTCAAAATGATCCTTAGAATTCTTCCCTACCTTATTCCTGTGCTGAGATACAGGCTGCTCCAACCTGCTGTAAAATGCTTGATTTCGAGAGTGAGCGAAACTAATGAAAACATTGCTGGGGTAAAACCTAAAGGGAAAGGCCTAGCACCAAATTGCATTGGCCATCTGATCTAACTTCTGGAGGCAGTCAATATGATCCTTAGAATTCTTCCCTACCTTATTCCTGTGCTGAGATACAGGCTGCTCCAACCTGCTGTGAAATGCTTGATATCGAGAGTGATCGAAACTAATGAAAACATTGTTGGGGTAAAACCTAAAGGGAAAGACCTAGCACGAAATTGAATTTACCATCTGATCTAACTTCTGGAGGCAGTCAAAATGAGTATTTGAATTCTTCCCTACCTTATTCCTGTGCTGAGATACAGGCTGCTCCAACCTGCTGTAAAATGCTTGATTTCGAGAGTGATCAAAACTAATGAAAACATTGTTGGCGAAAAACCTAAAGGGAAAGGCCTAGCACCAAATTGCATTGGCCATATGATCTAACTTCTGGAGGCAGTCAAAACGATCCTTAGAATTCTTCCCTACCTTATTCCTGTGCTGAGATACAGGCTGCTCCAACCTGCTGTAAAATGCTTGATTTCGAGAGTGAGCGAAACTAATGAAAACATTGTTGGGGTAAAAACTAAAGGGAAAGACCTAGCACCAAATAAAATTTGCCATCTGATCTAACTTCTGGAGGCAGTCAAAATGAGTATTTGAATTCTTCCCTACCTTATTCCTGTGCTGAGATACAGGCTGCTCCAACCTGCTGTAAAATGCTTGATTTCGAGAGTGAGCGAAACTAATGAAAACATTGTTGGGGTAAAACCTAAAGGGAAAGGCCTAGCATCAAATTGCATTGGCCATCTGATCTAACTTCTGGAGGCAGTCAAAATGATCCTTAGAATTCTTCCCTACCTTATTCCTGTGCTGAGATACAGGCTGCTCCAACCTGCTGTAAAATGCTTGATTTCGAGAGTGATCAAAACTAATGAAAACATTGTTGGCGAAAAACCTAAAGGGAAAGGCCTAGCACCAAATTCCATTGGCCATCTGATCTAACTTCTGGAGGCAGTCAAAATGATCCTTAGAATTCTTCCCTACCTTATTCCTGTGCTGAGATACAGGCTGCTCCAACCTGCTGTAAAATGCTTGATTTCGAGAGTGAGCGAAACTAATGAAAACATTGTTGGGGTAAAACCTAAAGGGAAAGGCCTAGCACCAAATTGCATTGGCCATCTGATCTAACTTCTGGAGGCAGTCAAAATGAGTATTTGAATTCTTCCCTACCTTATTCCTGTGCTGAGATACAGGCTGCTCCAACCTGCTGTAAAATGCTTGATTTCGAGAGTGAGCGAAACTAATGAAAACATTGTTGGGGTAAAACCTAAAGGGAAAGACCTAGCACCAAATACAGTTTGCCATCTGATCTAACTTCTGGAGGCAGTCAAAATGATCCTTAGAATTCTTCCCTACCTTATTCCTGTGCTGAGATACAGGCTGCTCCAACCTGCTGTAAAATGCTTGATTTCGAGAGTGAGCGAAACTAATGAAAACATTGTTGGGGTAAAACCTAAAGGGAAAGGCCTAGCACCAAATTGCATTGGCCATCTGATCTAACTTCTGGAGGCAGTCAAAATGAGTATTTGAATTCTTCCCTACCTTATTCCTGTGCTGAGATACAGGCTGCTCCAACCTGCTGTAAAATGCTTGATTTCGAGAGTGATCGAAACTAATGAAAACATTGTTGGGGTAAAACCTAAAGGGAAAGGCCTAGCACCAAATTGCATTGGCCATCTGATCTAACTTCTGGAGGCAGTCAAAATGAGTATTTGAATTCTTCCCTACCTTATTCCTGTGCTGAGATACAGGCTGCTCCAACCTGCTGTAAAATGCTTGATTTCGAGAGTGAGCGAAACTAATGAAAACATTGTTGGGGTAAAACCTAAAGGGAAAGACCTAGCACCAAATACAATTTGCCATCTGATCTAACTTCTGGAGGCAGTCAAAATGATCCTTAGAATTCTTCCCTACCTTATTCCTGTGCTGAGATACAGGCTGCTCCAACCTGCTGTAAAATGCTTGATTTCGAGAGTGAGCGAAACTAATGAAAACATTGTTGGGGTAAAACCTAAAGGGAAAGGCCTAGCACCAAATTTCATTGGCCATCTGATCTAACTTCTGGAGGCAGTCAAAATGATCCTTAGAATTCTTCCCTACCTTATTCCTGTGCTGAGATACAGGCTGCTCCAACCTGCTGTAAAATGCTTGATTTCGAGAGTGATCGAAACTAATGAAAACATTGCTGGGGTAAAACCTAAAGGGAAAGGCCTAGCACCAAATTGCATTGGCCATCTGATCTAACTTCTGGAGGCAGTCAAAATGATCCTTAGAATTCTTCCCTACCTTATTCCTGTGCTGAGATACAGGCTGCTCCAACCTGCTGTAAAATGCTTGATTTCGAGAGTGAGCGAAACTAATGAAAACATTGTTGGGGTAAAACCTAAAGGGAAAGACCTAGCACCAAATCCAATTTGCCATCTGATCTAACTTCTGGAGGCACTCAAAATGAGTATTTGAATTCTTCCCCACCTTATTCCTGTGCTGAGATACAGGCTGCTCCAACCTGCTGTAAAATGCTTGATTTCGAGAGTGAGCGAAACTAATGAAAACATTGTTGGGGTAAAACCTAAAGGGAAAGACCTAGCACCAAATTGCATTGGCCATCTGATCTAACTTCTGGAGGCAGTCAAAATGATCCTTAGAATTCTTCCCTACCTTATTCCTGTGCTGAGATACAGGCTGCTCCAACCTGCTGTAAAATGCTTGATTTCGAGAGTGAGCGAAACTAATGAAAACATTGTTGGGGTAAAACCTAAAGGGAAAGACCTAGCACCAAATACAGTTTGCCATCTGATCTAACTTCTGGAGGCAGTCAAAATGATCCTTAGAATTCTTCCCTACCTTATTCCTGTGCTGAGATACAGGCTGCTCCAACCTGCTGTAAAATGCTTGATTTCGAGAGTGAGCGAAACTAATGAAAACATTGTTGGGGTAAAACCTAAAGGGAAAGGCCTAGCACAAAATTGCATTGGCCATCTGATCTAACTTCTGGAGGCAGTCAAAATGAGTATTTGAATTCTTCCCTACCTTATTCCTGTGCTGAGATACAGGCTGCTCCAACCTGCTGTAAAATGCTTGATTTCGAGAGTGAGCGAAACTAATGAAAACATTGTTGGGGTAAAACCTAAAGGGAAAGGCCTAGCACCAAATTGCATTGGCCATCTGATCTAACTTCTGGAGGCAGTCAACATGATCCTTAGAATTCTTCCCTACCTTATTCCTGTGCTGAGATACAGGCTGCTCCAACCTGCTGTAAAATGCTTGATTTCGAGAGTGAGCGAAACTAATGAAAACATTGTTGGGGTAAAACCTAAAGGGAAAGACCTAGCACCAAATACAGTTTGCCATCTGATCTAACTTCTGGAGGCAGTCAAAATGATCCTTAGAATTCTTCCCTACCTTATTCCTGTGCTGAGATACAGGCTGCTCCAACCTGCTGTAAAATGCTTGATTTCGAGAGTGAGCGAAACTAATGAAAACATTGTTGGGGTAAAACCTAAAGGGAAAGGCCTAGCACCAAATTGCATTGGCCATCTGATCTAACTTCTGGAGGCAGTCAAAATGAGTATTTGAATTCTTCCCTACCTTATTCCTCTGCTGAGATACAGGCTGCTCCAACCTGCTGTAAAATGCTTGATTTCGAGAGTGAGCGAAACTAATGAAAACATTGTTGGGGTAAAACCTAAAGGGAAAGGCCTAGCACCAAATTGCATTGGCCATCTGATCTAACTTCTGGAGGCAGTCAACATGATCCTTAGAATTCTTCCCTACCTTATTCCTGTGCTGAGATACAGGCTGCTCCAACCTGCTGTAAAATGCTTGATTTCGAGAGTGAGAGAAACTAATGAAAACATTGTTGGGGTAAAACCTAAAGGGAAAGACATAGCACCAAATTCCATTGGCCATCTGATCTAACTTCTGGAGGCAGTCAACATGATCCTTAGAATTCTTCCCTACCTTATTCCTGTGCTGAGATACAGGCTGCTCCAACCTGCTGTAAAATGCTTGATTTCGAGAGTGAGCGAAACTAATGAAAACATTGTTGGGGTAAAACCTAAAGGGAAAGGCCTAGCACCAAATTGCATTGGCCATCTGATCTAACTTCTGGAGGCAGTCAAAATGATCCTTAGAATTCTTCCCTACCTTATTCCTGTGCTGAGATACAGGCTGCTCCAACCTGCTGTAAAATGCTTGATTTCGAGAGTGATCGAAACTAATGAAAACATTGCTGGGGTAAAACCTAAAGGGAAAGACCTAGCACCAAATTGCATTGGCCATCTGATCTAACTTCTGGAGGCAGTCAAAATGAGTATTTGAATTCTTCCCTACCTTATTCCTGTGCTGAGATACAGGCTGCTCCAACCTGCTGTAAAATGCTTGATTTCGAGAGTGAGCGAAACTAATGAAAACATTGTTGGGGTAAAACCTAAAGGGAAAGACCTAGCACCAAATCCAATTTGCCATCTGCTCTAACTTCTGGAGGCAGTCAAAATGAGTATTTGAATTCTTCCCCACCTTATTCCTCTGCTGAGATACAGGCTGCTCCAACCTGCTGTAAAATGCTTGATTTCGAGAGTGATCGAAACTAATGAAAACATTGCTGGGGTAAAACCTAAAGGGAAAGGCCTAGCACCAAATTCCATTGGCCATCTGATCTAACTTCTGGAGGCAGTCAAAATGATCCTTAGAATTCTTCCCTACCTTATTCCTGTGCTGAGATACAGGCTGCTCCAACCTGCTGTAAAATGCTTGATTTCGAGAGTGAGCGAAACTAATGAAAACATTGTTGGGGTAAAACCTAAAGGGAAAGACCTAGCACCAAATTGCATTGGCCATCTGATCTAACTTCTGGAGGCAGTCAAAATGATCCTTAGAATTCTTCCCTACCTTATTCCTGTGCTGAGATACAGGCTGCTCCAACCTGCTGTAAAATGCTTGATTTCGAGAGTGAGCGAAACTAATGAAAACATTGTTGGGGTAAAACCTAAAGGGAAAGGCCTAGCACCAAATTGCATTGGCCATCTGATCTAACTTCTGGAGGCAGTCAAAATGAGTATTTGAATTCTTCCCTACCTTATTCCTGTGCTGAGATACAAGCTGCTCCAACCTGCTGTAAAATGCTTGATTTCGAGAGTGAGCGAAACTAATGAAAACATTGTTGGGGTAAAACCTAAAGGGAAAGGCCTAGCACCAAATTGCATTGGCCATCTGATCTAACTTCTGGAGGCAGTCAAAATGAGTATTTGAATTCTTCCCTACCTTATTCCTCTGCTGAGATACAGGCTGCTCCAACCTGCTGTAAAATGCTTGATTTCGAGAGTGAGCGAAACTAATGAAAACATTGTTGGGGTAAAACCTAAAGGGAAAGGCCTAGCACCAAATTGCATTGGCCATCTGATCTAACTTCTGGAGGCAGTCAACATGATCCTTAGAATTCTTCCCTACCTTATTCCTGTGCTGAGATACAGGCTGCTCCAACCTGCTGTAAAATGCTTGATTTCGAGAGTGAGCGAAACTAATGAAAACATTGTTGGGGTAAAACCTAAAGGGAAAGACCTAGCACCAAATTCCATTGGCCATCTGATCTAACTTCTGGAGGCAGTCAAAATGATCCTTAGAATTCTTCCCTACCTTATTCCTGTGCTGAGATACAGGCTGCTCCAACCTGCTGTAAAATGCTTGATTTCGAGAGTGAGCGAAACTAATGAAAACATTGTTGGGGTAAAACCTAAAGGGAAAGGCCTAGCACCAAATTTCATTGGCCATCTGATCTAACTTCTGGAGGCAGTCAAAATGATCCTTAGAATTCTTCCCTACCTTATTCCTGTGCTGAGATACAGGCTGCTCCAACCTGCTGTAAAATGCTTGATTTCGAGAGTGATCGAAACTAATGAAAACATTGCTGGGGTAAAACCTAAAGGGAAAGGCCTAGCACCAAATTGCATTGGCCATCTGATCTAACTTCTGGAGGCAGTCAAAATGAGTATTTGAATTCTTCCCTACCTTATTCCTGTGCTGAGATACAGGCTGCTCCAACCTGCTGAAAAATGCTTGATTTCGAGAGTGAGCGAAACTAATGAAAACATTGTTGGGGTAAAACCTGAAGGGAAAGACCTAGCACCAAATCCAATTTGCCATCTGATCTAACTTCTGGAGGCAGTCAAAATGAGTATTTGAATTCTTCCCCACCTTATTCCTCTGCTGAGATACAGGCTGCTCCAACCTGCTGTAAAATGCTTGATTTCCAGAGTGATCGAAACTAATGAAAACATTGCTGGGGTAAAACCTAAAGGGAAAGGCCTAGCACCAAACTCCATTGGCCATCTGATCTAACTTCTGGAGGCAGTCAAAATGATCCTTAGAATTCTTCCCTACCTTATTCCTGTGCTGAGATACAGGCTGCTCCAACCTGCTGTAAAATGCTTGATTTTGAGAGTGAGCGAAACTAATGAAAACATTGTTGGGGTAAAACCTAAAGGGAAAGGCCTAGCACCAAATTGCATTGGCCATCTGATCTAACTTCTGGAGGCAGTCAAAATGATCCTTAGAATTCTTCCCTACCTTATTCCTGTGCTGAGATACAGGCTGCTCCAACCTGCTGTAAAATGCTTGATTTCGAGAGTGAGCGAAACTAATAAAAACATTGCTGGGGTAAAACCTAAAGGGAAAGACCTAGCACCAAATACAATTTGCCATCTGATCTAACTTCTGGAGGCAGTCAAAATGAGTATTTGAATTCTTCCCTACCTTATTCCTGTGCTGAGATACAGGCTGCTCCAACCTGCTGTAAAATGCTTGATTTCCAGAGTGAGCGAAACTAATGAAAACATTGTTGGGGTAAAACCTAAAGGGAAATGCCTAGCACCAAATTCCATTGGCCATCTGATCTAACTTCTGGAGGCAGTCAAAATGATCCTTAGAATTCTTCCCTACCTTATTCCTGTGCTGAGATACAGGCTGCTCCAACCTGCTGTAAAATGCTTGATTTCGAGAGTGAGCGAAACTAATGAAAACATTGTTGGGGTAAAACCTAAAGGGAAAGGTCTAGCACCAAATTTCATTGGCCATCTGATCTAACTTCTGGAGGCAGTCAAAATGAGTATTTGAATTCTTCCCTACCTTATTCCTGTGCTGAGATACAGGCTGCTCCAACCTGCTGTAAAATGCTTGATTTCGAGAGTGAGCGAAACTAATGAAAACATTGTTGGGGTAAAACCTAAAGGGAAAGGCCTAGTACCAAATACAGTTTGCCATCTGATCTAACTTCTGGAGGCAGTCAAAATGAGTATTTGAATTCTTCCCCACCTTATTCCTGTGCTGAGATACAGGCTGCTCCAACCTGCTGTAAAATGCTTGATTTCGAGAGTGAGCGAAACTAATGAAAACATTGTTGGGGTAAAACCTAAAGGGAAAGGCCTAGCACCAAATTGCATTGGCCATCTGATCTAACTTCTGGAGGCAGTCAAAATGATCCTTAGAATTCTTCCCTACCTTATTCCTGTGCTGAGATACAGGCTGCTCCAACCTGCTGTAAAATGCTTGATTTCGAGAGTGAGCGAAACTAATGAAAACATTTTGGGGGTAAAACCTAAAGGGAAAGGCCTAGCACCAAATTGCATTGGCCATCTGATCTAACTTCTGGAGGCAGTCAAAATGATCCTTAGAATTCTTCCCTACCTTATTCCTGTGCTGAGATACAGGCTGCTCCAACCTGCTGTAAAATGCTTGATTTCGAGAGTGAGCGAAACTAATGAAAACATTGTTGGGGTAAAACCTAAAGGGAAAGGTCTAGCACCAAATTGCATTGGCCATCTGATCTAACTTCTGGAGGCAGTCAAAATGATCCTTAGAATTCTTCCCTACCTTATTCCTGTGCTGAGATACAGGCTGCTCCAACCTGCTGTAAAATGCTTGATTTCGAGAGTGAGCGAAACTAATGAAAACATTGTTGGGGTAAAACCTAAAGGGAAAGGCCTAGCACCAAATACAATTTGCCATCTGATCTAACTTCTGGAGGCAGTCAAAATGAGTATTTGAATTCTTCCCTACCTTATTCCTGTGCTGAGATACAGGCTGCTCCAACCTGCTGTAAAATGCTTGATTTCCAGAGTGAGCGAATCTAATGAAAACATTGTTGGGGTAAAACCTAAAGGGAAAGACCTAGCACCAAATCCAATTTGCCATCTGATCTAACTTCTGGAGGCAGTCAAAATGATCCCTAGAATTCTTCCCTAACTTATTTCTGTGCTGAGATACAGGCTGCTCCAACCTGCTGTAAAATGCTTGATTTCGAGAGTGAGCGAAACTAATGAAAACATTGTTGGGGTAAAACCTAAAGGGAAAGACCTAGCACCAAATACAATTTGCCATCTGATCTAACTTCTGGAGGCAGTCAAAATGAGTATTTGAATTCTTCCCTACCTTATTCCTCTGCTGAGATACAGGCTGCTCCAACCTGCTGTAAAATGCTTGATTTCGAGAGTGAGCGAAACTAATGAAAACATTGTTGGGGTAAAACCTTATGGGAAAGGCCTAGCACCAAATTGCATTGGCCATCTGATCTAACTTCTGGAGGCAGTCAAAATGAGTATTTGAATTCTTCCCTACCTTATTCCTGTGCTGAGATACAGGCTGCTCCAACCTGCTGTAAAATGCTTGATTTTAAGAGTGATCAAAACTAATGAAAACATTGTTGGGGTAAAACCTAAAGGGAAAGACCTAGCACCAAATACAATTTGCCATCTGATCTAACTTCTGGAGGCAGTCAAAATGAGTATTTGAATTCTTCCCTACCTTATTCCTGTGCTGAGATACAGGCTGCTCCAACCTGCTGTAAAATGCTTGATTTCGAGAGTGATCAAAACTAATGAAAACATTGTTGGCGAAAAAACTAAAGGGAAAGGCCTAGCACCAAATTGCATTGGCCATCTGATCTAACTTCTGGAGGCAGTCAAAATGATCCTTAGAATTCTTCCCTACCTTATTCCTGTGCTGAGATACATGCTGCTCCAACCTGCTGTAAAATGCTTGATTTCGAGAGTGAGCGAAACTAATGAAAACATTGTTGGGGTAAAACCTAAAGGGAAAGACCTAGCACCAAATACAATTTGCCATCTGATCTAACTTCTGGAGGCAGTCAAACTGATCCTTAGAATTCTTCCCTACCTTATTCCTGTGCTGAGATACAGGCTGCTCCAACCTGCTGTAAAATGCTTGATTTCGAGAGTGATCGAAACTAATGAAAACATTGTTGGGGTAAAACCTAAAGGGAAAGGCCTAGCACCAAATTGCATTGGCCATCTGATCTAACTTCTGGAGGCAGTCAAAATGATCCTTAGAATTCTTCCCTACCTTATTCCTGTGCTGAGATACAGGCTGCTCCAACCTGCTGTAAAATGCTTGATTTCGAGAGTGAGCGAAACTAATGAAAACATTGTTGGGGTAAAACCTAAAGGGAAAGGCCTAGCACCAAATTGCATTGGCCATCTGATCTAACTTCTGGAGGCAGTCAAAATGATCCTTAGAATTCTTCCCTACCTTATTCCTGTGCTGAGATACAGGCTGCTCCAACCTGCTGTAAAATTCTTGATTTCGAGAGTGATCAAAACTAATGAAAACATTGTTGGGGTAAAACCTAAAGGGAAAGACCTAGCACCAAATACAATTTGCCATCTGATCTAACTTCTGGAGGCAGTCAAAATGAGTATTTGAATTCTTCCCTACCTTATTCCTGTGCTGAGATACAGGCTGCTCCAACCTGCTGTAAAATGCTTGATTTCGAGAGTGATCGAAACTAATGAAAACATTGTTGGGGTAAAACCTAAAGGGAAAGACCTGGCACCAAATACAATTTGCCATCTGATCTAACTTCTGGAGGCAGTCAAAATGAGTATTTGAATTCTTCCCTACCTTATTCCTCTGCTGAGATACAGGCTGCTCCAACCTGCTGTAAAATGCTTGATTTCGAGAGTGAGCAAAACTAATGAAAACATTGTTGGGGTAAAACCTAAAGGGAAAGGCCTAGCACCAAATTGCATTGGCCATCTGATCTAACTTCTGGAGGCAGTCAAAATGATCCTTAGAATTCTTCCCTACCTTATTCCTGTGCTGAGATACAGGCTGCTCCAACCTGCTGTAAAATGCTTGATTTCGAGAGTGAGCGAAACTAATGAAAACATTGTTGGGGTAAAACCTAAAGGGAAAGGTCTAGCTCCAAATTTCATTGGCCATCTGATCTAACTTCTGGAGGCAGTCAAAATGATCCTTAGAATTCTTCCCTACCTTATTCCTGTGCTGAGATACAGGCTGCTCCAATCTGCTGTAAAATGCTTGATTTCGAGAGTGAGCGAAACTAATGAAAACATTGTTGGGGTAAAACCTAAAGGGAAAGGCCTAGCACCAAATACAATTTGCCATCTGATCTAACTTCTGGAGTCAGTCAAAATGAGTATTTGAATTCTTCCCTACCTTATTCCTGTGCTGAGATACAGGCTGCTCCAACCTGCTGTAAAATGCTTGATTTCGAGAGTGAGCGAAACTAATGAAAACATTGTTGGGGTAAAACCTAAAGGGAAAGACCTAGCACCAAATACAATTTGCCATCTGATCTAACTTCTGGAGGCAGTCAAAATGAGTATTTGAATTCTTCCCCACCTTATTCCTGTGCTGAGATACAGGCTGCTCCAACCTGCTGTAAAATGCTTGATTTCGAGAGTGATCGAAACTAATGAAAACATTGTTGGGGTAAAACCTAAGGGGAAAGACCTAGCACCAAATACAATTTGCCATCTGATCTAAGTTCTGGAGGCAGTCAAAATGAGTATTTGAATTCTTCCCTACCTTATTCCTGTGCTGAGATACAGGCTGCTCCAACCTGCTGTAAAATGCTTGATTTCGAGAGTGAGCGAAACTAATGAAAACATTGTTGGGGTAAAACCTAAAGGGAAAGGTCTAGCACCAAATACAGTTTGCCATCTGATCTAACTTCTGGAGGCAGTCAAAGTGAGTATTTGAATTCTTCCCTACCTTATTCCTGTGCTGAGATACAGGCTGCTCCAACCTGCTGTAAAATGCTTGATTTCGAGAGTGAGAGAAACTAATGAAAACATAGTTGGGGTAAAACCTAAAGGGAAAGGCCTAGCACCAAATTGCATTGGCCATCTGATCTAACTTCTGGAGGCAGTCAAAATGAGTATTTGAATTCTTCCCTACCTTATTCCTGTGCTGAGATACAGGCTGCTCCAACCTGCTGTAAAATGCTTGATTTCCAGAGTGAGCGAATCTAATGAAAACATTGTTGGGGTAAAACCTAAAGGGAAAGACCTAGCACCAAATACAATTTGCCATCTGATCTAACTTCTGGAGGCAGTCAAAATGATCCTTAGAATTCTTCCCTACCTTATTCCTGTGCTGAGATACAGGCTGCTCCAACCTGCTGTAAAATGCTTGATTTCGAGAGTGAGCGAAACTAATGAAAACATTGTTGTGGTAAAACCTAAAGGGAAAGACCTAGCACCAAATACAATTTGCCATCTGATCTAACTTCTGGAGGCAGTCAAAATGAGTATTTGAATTCTTCCCTACCTTATTCCTGTGCTGAGATACAGGCTGCTCCAACCTGCTGTAAAATGCTTGATTTCGAGAGTGATCGAAACTAATGAAAACATTGTTGGGGTAAAACCTAAAGGGAAAGGCCTAGCACCAAATTGCATTGGCCATCTGATCTAACTTCTGGAGGCAGTCAAAATGATCCTTAGAATTCTTCCCTACCTTATTCCTGTGCTGAGATACAGGCTGCTCCAACCTGCTGTAAAATGCTTGATTTCGAGAGTGATCAAAACTAATGAAAACATTGTTGGGGTAAAACCTAAAGGGAAAGGCCTAGCACCAAATACAATTTGCCATCTGATCTAACTTCTGGAGGCAGTCAAAATGAGTATTTGAATTCTTCCCTACCTTATTCCTGTGCTGAGATACAGGCTGCTCCAACCTGCTGTAAAATGCTTGATTTCGAGAGTGAGAGAAACTAATGAAAACATAGTTGGGGTAAAACCTAAAGGGAAAGGCCTAGCACCAAATTGCATTGGCCATCTGATCTAACTTCTGGAGGCAGTCAAAATGAGTATTTGAATTCTTCCCTACCTTATTCCTGTGCTGAGATACAGGCTGCTCCAACCTGCTGTAAAATGCTTGATTTCCAGAGTGAGCGAATCTAATGAAAACATTGTTGGGGTAAAACCTAAAGGGAAAGACCTAGCACCAAATACAATTTGCCATCTGATCTAACTTCTGGAGGCAGTCAAAATGATCCTTAGAATTCTTCCCTACCTTATTCCTGTGCTGAGATACAGGCTGCTCCAACCTGCTGTAAAATGCTTGATTTCGAGAGTGAGCGAAACTAATGAAAACATTGTTAGGGTAAAACCTAAAGGGAAAGACCTAGCACCAAATACAATTTGCCATCTGATCTAACTTCTGGAGGCAGTCAAAATGAGTATTTGAATTCTTCCCTACCTTATTCCTGTGCTGAGATACAGGCTGCTCCAACCTGCTGTAAAATGCTTGATTTCGAGAGTGATCGAAACTAATGAAAACATTGTTGGGGTAAAACCTAAAGGGAAAGGCCTAGCACCAAATTGCATTGGCCATCTGATCTAACTTCTGGAGGCAGTCAAAATGATCCTTAGAATTCTTCCCTACCTTATTCCTGTGCTGAGATACAGGCTGCTCCAACCTGCTGTAAAATGCTTGATTTCGAGAGTGATCGAAACTAATGAAAACATTGTTGGGGTAAAACCTAAAGGGAAAGGCCTAGCACCAAATCCAATTTGCCATCTGATCTAACTTCTGGAGGCAGTCAAAATGAGTATTTGAATTCTTCCCTACCTTATTCCTGTGCTGAGATACAGGCTGCTCCAACCTGCTGTAAAATGCTTGATTTCGAGAGTGAGCGAAACTAATGAAAACATAGTTGGGGTAAAACCTAAAGGGAAAGGCCTAGCACCAAATTGCATTGGCCATCTGATCTAACTTCTGGAGGCAGTCAAAATGAGTATTTGAATTCTTCCCTACCTTATTCCTGTGCTGAGATACAGGCTGCTCCAACCTGCTGTAAAATGCTTGATTTCCAGAGTGAGCGAATCTAATGAAAACATTGTTGGGGTAAAACCTAAAGGGAAAGACCTAGCACCAAATACAATTTGCCATCTGATCTAACTTCTGGAGGCAGTCAAAATGATCCTTAGAATTCTTCCCTACCTTATTCCTGTGCTGAGATACAGGCTGCTCCAACCTGCTGTAAAATGCTTGATTTCGAGAGTGAGCGAAACTAATGAAAACATTGTTGGGGTAAAACCTAAAGGGAAAGACCTAGCACCAAATACAATTTGCCATCTGATCTAACTTCTGGAGGCAGTCAAAACGAGTATTTGAATTCTTCCCTACCTTATTCCTGTGCTGAGATACAGGCTGCTCCAACCTGCTGTAAAATGCTTGATTTCGAGAGTGATCGAAACTAATGAAAACATTGTTGGGGTAAAACCTAAAGGGAAAGGCCTAGCACCAAATTGCATTGGCCATCTGATCTAACTTCTGGAGGCAGTCAAAATGATCCTTAGAATTCTTCCCTACCTTATTCCTGTGCTGAGATACAGGCTGCTCCAACCTGCTGTAAAATGCTTGATTTCGAGAGTGATCAAAACTAATGAAAACATTGTTGGGGTAAAACCTAAAGGGAAAGGCCTAGCACCAAATACAATTTGCCATCTGATCTAACTTCTGGAGGCAGTCAAAATGAGTATTTGAATTCTTCCCTACCTTATTCCTGTGCTGAGATACAGGCTGCTCCAACCTGCTGTAAAATGCTTGATTTCGAGAGTGATCGAAACTAATGAAAACATAGTTGGGGTAAAACCTAAAGGGAAAGGCCTAGCACCAAATTGCATTGGCCATCTGATCTAACTTCTGGAGGCAGTCAAAATGAGTATTTGAATTCTTCCCTACCTTATTCCTGTGCTGAGATACAGGCTGCTCCAACCTGCTGTAAAATGCTTGATTTTGAGAGTGATCGAAACTAATGAAAACATTGTTGGGGTAAAACCTAAAGGGAAAGGCCTAGCACCAAATTGCATTGGCCATCTGATCTAACTTCTGGAGGCAGTCAAAATGATCCTTAGAATTCTTCCCTACCTTATTCCTGTGCTGAGATACAGGCTGCTCCAACCTGCTGTAAAATGCTTGATTTTGAGAGTGATCGAAACTAATGAAAACATTGTTGGGGTAAAACCTAAAGGGAAAGGCCTAGCACCAAATACAATTTGCCATCTGATCTAACTTCTGGAGGCAGTCAAAATGAGTATTTGAATTCTTCCCTACCTTATTCCTGTGCTGAGATACAGGCTGCTCCAACCTGCTGTAAAATGCTTGATTTCGAGAGTGAGCGAAACTAATGAAAACATTGTTGGGGTAAAACCTAAAGGGAAAGGCCTAGCACCAAATTGCATTGGCCATCTGATCTAACTTCTGGAGGCAGTCAAAATGAGTATTTGAATTCTTCCCTACCTTATTCCTGTGCTGAGATACAGGCTGCTCCAACCTGCTGTAAAATGCTTGATTTCGAGAGTGATCGAAACTAATGAAAACATTTTTGGGGTAAAACCTAAAGGGAAAGACCTAGCAACAAATACAATTTGCCATCTGATCTAACTTCTGGAGGCAGTCAAAATGAGTATTTGAATTCTTCCCTACCTTATTCCTGTGCTGAGATACAGGCTGCTCCAACCTGCTGTAAAATGCTTGATTTCGAGAGTGAGCGAAACTAATGAAAACATTGTTGGGGTAAAACCTAAAGGGAAAGGCCTAGCACCAAATTGCATTGGCCATCCGATCTAACTTCTGGAGGCAGTCAAAATGATCCTTAGAATTCTTCCCTACCTTATTCCTGTGCTGAGATACAGGCTGCTCCAACCTGCTGTAAAATGCTTGATTTCCAGAGTGAGCGAAACTAATGAAAACATTGTTGGGGTAAAACCTAAAGGGAAAGGCCTAGCACCAAATACAATTTGCCATCTGATCTAACTTCTGGAGGCAGTCAAAATGAGTATTTGAATTCTTCCCTACCTTATTCCTGTGCTGAGATACAGGCTGCTCCAACCTGCTGTAAAATGCTTGATTTCCAGAGTGAGCGAATCTAATGAAAACATTGTTGGGGTAAAACCTAAAGGGAAAGACCTAGCACCAAATACAATTTGCCATCTGATCTAACTAATGGAGGCAGTCAAAATGATCCCTAGAATTCTTCCCTACCTTATTTCTGTGCTGAGATACAGGCTGCTCCAAACTGCTGTAAAATGCTTGATTTCGAGAGTGAGCGAAACTAATGAAAACATTGTTGGGGTAAAACCTAAAGGGAAAGACCTAGCACCAAATACAATTTGCCATCTGATCTAACTTCTGGAGGCAGTCAAAATGAGTATTTGAATTCTTCCCTACCTTATTCCTGTGCTGAGATACAGGCTGCTCCAACCTGCTGTAAAATGCTTGATTTCGAGAGTGAGCGAAACTAATGAAAACATTGTTGGGGTAAAACCTAAAGGGAAAGGCCTAGCACCAAATTGCATTGGCCATCTGATCTAACTTCTGGAGGCAGTCAAAATGATCCTTAGAATTCTTCCCTACCTTATTCCTGTGCTGAGATACAGGCTGCTCCAACCTGCTGTAAAATGCTTGATTTCGAGAGTGAGCGAAACTAATGAAAACATTGTTGGGGTAAAACCTAAAGGGAAAGACCTAGCACCAAATACAATTTGCCATCTGATCTAACTTCTGGAGGCAGTCAAAATGAGTATTTGAATTCTTCCCTACCTTATTCCTGTGCTGAGATACAGGCTGCTCCAACCTGCTGTAAAATGCTTGATTTCGAGAGTGAGCGAAACTAATGAAAACATTGTTGGCGAAAAAACTAAAGGGAAAGGCCTAGCACCAAATTGCATTGGCCATCTGATCTAACTTCTGGAGGCAGTCAAAATGATCCTTAGAATTCTTCCCTACCTTATTCCTGTGCTGAGATACAGGCTGCTCCAACCTGCTGTAAAATGCTTGATTTCGAGAGTGAGCAAAACTAATGAAAACATTGTTGGGGTAAAACCTAAAGGGAAAGACCTAGCACCAAATACAATTTGCCATCTGATCTAACTTCTGGAGGCAGTCAAAATGATCCTTAGAATTCTTCCCTACCTTATTCCTGTGCTGAGATACAGGCTGCTCCAACCTGCTGTAAAATGCTTGATTTCGAGAGTGATCGAAACTAATGAAAACATTGTTGGGGTAAAACCTAAAGGGAAAGACCTGGCACCAAATACAATTTGCCATCTGATCTAACTTCTGGAGGCAGTCAAAATGAGTATTTGAATTCTTCCCTACCTTATTCCTGTGCTGAGATACAGGCTGCTCCAACCTGCTGTAAAATGCTTGATTTCGAGAGTGAGCGAAACTAATGAAAACATTGTTGGGGTAAAACCTAAATGGAAAGGCCTAGCACCAAATTCCATCGGCCATCTGATCTAACTTCTGGAGGCAGTCAAAATGAGTATTTGAATTCTTCCCTACCTTATTCCAGTGCTGAGATACAGGCTGCTCCAACCTGCTGTAAAATGCTTGATTTCGAGAGTGATCAAAACTAATGAAAACATTGATGGGGTAAAACCTAAAGGGAAAGGCCTAGCACCAAATTGCATTGGCCATCTGATCTAACTTCTGGAGGCAGTCAAAATGAGTATTTGAATTCTTCCCTACCTTATTCCTGTGCTGAGATACAGGCTGCTCCAACCTGCTGTAAAATGCTTGATTTCGAGAGTGAGCGAAACTAATGAAAACATTGTTGGGGTAAAACCTAAAGGGAAAGGCCTAGCACCAAATTGCATTGGCCATCTGATCTAACTTCTGGAGGCAGTCAAAATGATCCTTAGAATTCTTCCCTACCTTATTCCTGTGCTGAGATACAGGCTGCTCCAACCTGCTGTAAAATGCTTGATTTCGAGAGTGATCAAAACTAATGAAAACATTGTTGGGGTAAAACCTAAAGGGAAAGACCTAGCACCAAATACAATTTGCCATCTGATCTAACTTCTGGAGGCAGTCAAAATGAGTATTTGAATTCTTCCCTACCTTATTCCTCTGCTGAGATACAGGCTGCTCCAACCTGCTGTAAAATGCTTGATTTCGAGAGTGATCAAAACTAATGAAAACATTGATGGCGAAAAACCTAAAGGGAAAGGCCTAGCACCAAATTGCATTGGCCATCTGATCTAACTTCTGGAGGCAGTCAAAATGATCCTTAGAATTCTTCCCTACCTTATTCCTGTGCTGAGATACAGGCTGCTCCAACCTGCTGTAAAATGCTTGATTTCGAGAGTGATCGAAACTAATGAAAACATTGTTGGGGTAAAACCTAAAGGGAAAGACCTAGCACCAAATACAATTTGCCATCTGATCTATACTTCTGGAGGCAGTCAAAATGATCCTTAGAATTCTTCCCTACCTTATTCCTGTGCTGAGATACAGGCTGCTCCAACCTGCTGTAAAATGCTTGATTTCGAGAGTGATCGAAACTAATGAAAACATTGTTGGGGTAAAACCTAAAGGGAAAGACCTGGCACCAAATACAATTTGCCATCTGATCTAACTTCTGGAGGCAGTCAAAATGAGTATTTGAATTCTTCCCTACCTTATTCCTGTGCTGAGATACAGGCTGCTCCAACCTGCTGTAAAATGCTTGATTTCGAGAGTGATCGAAACTAATGAAAATATTGTTGGGGTAAAACCTAAAGGGAAAGGCCTAGCACCAAATTGCATAGGCCTTCTGATCTAACTTCTGGAGGCAGTCAAAATGAGTATTTGAATTCTTCCCTACCTTATTCCTGTGCTGAGATACAGGCTGCTCCAACCTGCTGTAAAATGCTTGATTTCGAGAGTGAGCGAAACTAATGAAAACATTGTTGGGGTAAAACCTAAAGGGAAAGGCCTAGCACCAAATTGCATTGGCCATCTGATCTAACTTCTGGAGGCAGTCAAAATGATCCTTAGAATTCTTCCCTACCTTATTCCTGTGCTGAGATACAGGCTGCTCCAACCTGCTGTAAAATGCTTGATTTCGAGAGTGATCGAAACTAATGAAAACATTGTTGGGGTAAAACCTAAAGGGAAAGGCCTAGCACCAAATTGCATTGGCCATCTGCTCTAACTTCTGGAGGCAGTCAAAATGAGTATTTGAATTCTTCCCTACCTTATTCCTGTGCTGAGATACAGGCTGCTCCAACCTGCTGTAAAATGCTTGATTTCGAGAGTGAGCGAAACTAATGAAAACATTGTTGGGGTAAAACCTAAAGGGAAAGACCTAGCACCAAATACAATTTGCCATCTGATCTAACTTCTGGAGGCAGTCAAAATGATCCTTAGAATTCTTCCCTACCTTATTCCTGTGCTGAGATACAGGCTGCTCCAACCTGCTGTAAAATGCTTGATTTCCAGAGTGAGCGAATCTAATGAAAACATTGTTGGGGTAAAACCTAAAGGGAAAGACCTAGCACCAAATACAATTTGCCATCTGATCTAACTTCTGGAGGCAGTCAAAATGATCCTTAGAATTCTTCCCTACCTTATTCCTGTGCTGAGATACAGGCTGCTCCAACCTGCTGTAAAATGCTTGATTTCGAGAGTGAGCGAAACTAATGAAAACATTTTTGGGCTAAAAGCTAAAGGGAAAGACCTAGCACCAAATACAATTTGCCATCTGATCTAACTTCTGGAGGCAGTCAAAATGAGCCTTAGAATTCTTCCCTACCTTATTCCTGTGCTGAGATACAGGCTGCTCCAACCTGCTGTAAAATGCTTGATTTCGAGAGTGAGCGAAACTAATGAAAACATTGTTGGGGTAAAACCTAAAGGGAAAGACCTAGCACCAAATCCAATTTGCCATCTGATCTAACTTCTGGAGGCAGTCAAAATGAGTATTTGAATTCTTCCCTACCTTATTCCTGTGCTGAGATACAGGCTGCTCCAACCTGCTGTAAAATGCTTGATTTCGAGAGTGAGCGAAACTAATGAAAACATTGTTGGGGTAAAACCTAAAGGGAAAGACCTAGCACCAAATACAATTTGCCATCTGATCTAACTTCTGGAGGCAGTCAAAATGATCCTTAGAATTCTTCCCTACCTTATTCCTGTGCTGAGATACAGGCTGCTCCAACCTGCTGTAAAATGCTTGATTTCGAGAGTGAGCGAAACTAATGAAAACATTGTTGGGGTAAAACCTAAAGGGAAAGGTCTAGCACCAAATTTCATTGGCCATCTGATCTAACTTCTGGAGGCAGTCAAAATGATCCTTAGAATTCTTCCCTACCTTATTCCTGTGCTGAGATACAGGCTGCTCCAACCTGCTGTAAAATGCTTGATTTCGAGAGTGAGCGAAACTAATGAAAACATTGTTGGGGTAAAACCTAAAGGGAAAGGCCTAGCACCAAATGGCATTGGCCATCTGATCTAACTTCTGGAGGCAGTCAAAATGAGTATTTGAATTCTTCCCTACCTTATTCCTCTGCTGAGATACAGGCTGCTCCAACCTGCTGTAAAATGCTTGATTTCGAGAGTGATCGAAACTAATGAAAATATTGTTGGGGTAAAACCTAAAGGGAAAGGCCTAGCACCAAATTGCATAGGCCTTCTGATCTAACTTCTGGAGGCAGTCAAAATGATCCTTAGAATTCTTCCCTACCTTATTCCTGTGCTGAGATACAGGCTGCTCCAACCTGCTGTAAAATGCTTGATTTCGAGAGTGAGCGAAACTAATGAAAACATTGTTGGGGTAAAACCTAAAGGGAAAGACCTAGCACCAAATACAATTTGCCATCTGATCTAACTTCTGGAGGCAGTCAAAATGATCCTTAGAATTCTTCCCTACCTTATTCCTGTGCTGAGATACAGGCTGCTCCAACCTGCTGTAAAATGCTTGATTTCGAGAGTGATCGAAACTAATGAAAACATTGTTGGGGTAAAACCTAAAGGGAAAGGCCTAGCACCAAATTGCATTGGCCATCTGATCTAACTTCTGGAGGCAGTCAAAATGAGTATTTGAATTCTTCCCTACCTTATTCCTGTGCTGAGATACAGGCTGCTCCAACCTGCTGTAAAATGCTTGATTTCGAGAGTGATCGAAACTAATGAAAACATTGTTGGGGTAAAACCTAAAGGGAAAGACCTAGCACCAAATACAATTTGCCATCTGATCTAACTTCTGGAGGCAGTCAAAATGATCCTTAGAATTCTTCCCTACCTTATTCCTGTGCTGAGATACAGGCTGCTCCAACCTGCTGTAAAATGCTTGATTTCCAGAGTGAGCGAATCTAATGAAAACATTGTTGGGGTAAAACCTAAAGGGAAAGACCTAGCACCAAATACAATTTGCCATCTGATCTAACTTCTGGAGGCAGTCAAAATGATCCTTAGAATTCTTCCCTACCTTATTCCTGTGCTGAGATACAGGCTGCTCCAACCTGCTGTAAAATGCTTGATTTCGAGAGTGAGCGAAACTAATGAAAACATTTTTGGGCTAAAAGCTAAAGGGAAACACCTAGCACCAAATACAATTTGCCATCTGATCTAACTTCTGGAGGCAGTCAAAATGAGTATTTGAATTCTTCCCTACCTTATTCCTCTGCTGAAATACAGGCTGCTCCAACCTGCTGTAAAATGCTTGATTTCGAGAGTGATCGAAACTAATGAAAACATTGTTGGGGTAAAACCTAAAGGGAAAGGCCTAGCACCAAATTGCATTGGCCATCTGATCTAACTTCTGGACGCAGTCAAAATGATCCTTAGAATTCTTCCCTACCTTATTCCTGTGCTGAGATACAGGCTGCTCCAACCTGCTGTAAAATGCTTGATTTCGAGAGTGAGCGAAACTAATGAAAACATTGTTGGGGTAAAACCTAAAGGGAAAGGCCTAGCACCAAATTCCATTGGCCATCTGATCTAACTTCTGGAGGCAGTCAAAATGATCCTTAGAATTCTTCCCTACCTTATTCCTGTGCTGAGATACAGGCTGCTCCAACCTGCTGTAAAATGCTTGATTTCGAGAGTGAGCGAAACTAATGAAAACATTGTTGGGGTAAAACCTAAAGGGAAAGGTCTAGCACCAAATTTCATTGGCCATCTGATCTAACTTCTGGAGGCAGTCAAAATGATCCTTAGAATTCTTCCCTACCTTATTCCTGTGCTGAGATACAGGCTGCTCCAACCTGCTGTAAAATGCTTGATTTCGAGAGTGAGCGAAACTAATGAAAACATTGTTGGGGTAAAACCTAAAGGGAAAGACCTAGCACCAACTACAATTTGCCATCTGATCTAACTTCTGGAGGCAGTCAAAATGATCCTTAGAATTCTTCCCTACCTTATTCCTGTGCTGAGATACAAGCTGCTCCAACCTGCTGTAAAATGCTTGATTTCGAGAGTGAGCGAAACTAATGAAAACATTGTTGGGGTAAAACCTAAAGGGAAAGGTCTAGCACCAAATACAGTTTGCCATCTGATCTAACTTCTGGAGGCAGTCAAAATGATCCTTAGAATTCTTCCCTACCTTATTCCTGTGCTGAGATACAGGCTGCTCCAACCTGCTGTAAAATGCTTGATTTCGAGAGTGATCGAAACTAATGAAAACATAGTTGGGGTAAAACCTAAAGGGAAAGGCCTAGCACCAAATTGCATTGGCCATCTGATCTAACTTCTGGAGGCAGTCAAAATGATCCTTAGAATTCTTCCCTACCTTATTCCTGTGCTGAGATACAGGCTGCTCCAACCTGCTGTAAAATGCTTGATTTCGAGAGTGATCGAAACTAATGAAAACATTGTTGGGGTAAAACCTAAAGGGAAAGACCTAGCACCAAATCCAATTTGCCATCTGATCTAACTTCTGGACGCAGTCAAAATGAGTATTTGAATTCTTCCCTACCTTATTCCTGTGCTGAGATACAGGCTGCTCCAACCTGCTGTAAAATGCTTGATTTCCAGAGTGAGCGAATCTAATGAAAACATTGTTGGGGTAAAACCTAAAGGGAAAGACCTAGCACCAAATACAATTTGCCATCTGATCTAACTTCTGGAGGCAGTCAAAATGATCCTTAGAATTCTTCCCTACCTTATTCCTGTGCTGAGATACAGGCTGCTCCAACCTGCTGTAAAATGCTTGATTTCGAGAGTGAGCGAAACTAATGAAAACATTGTTGGGGTAAAACCTAAAGGGAAAGACCTAGCACCAAATACAATTTGCCATCTGATCTAACTTCTGGAGGCAGTCAAAATGAGTATTTGAATTCTTCCCTACCTTATTCCTGTGCTGAGATACAGGCTGCTCCAACCTGCTGTAAAATGCTTGATTTCGAGAGTGAGCGAAACTAATGAAAACATTGTTGGGGTAAAACCTAAAGGGAAAGGCCTAGCACCAAATTGCATTGGCCATCTGATCTAACTTCTGGAGGCAGTCAAAATGATCCTTAGAATTCTTCCCTACCTTATTCCTGTGCTGAGATACAGGCTGCTCCAACCTGCTGTAAAATGCTTGATTTCGAGAGTGATCGAAACTAATGAAAACATTGTTGGGGTAAAACCTAAAGGGAAAGGCCTAGCACCAAATACAATTTGCCATCTGATCTAACTTCTGGAGGCAGTCAAAATGAGTATTTGAATTCTTCCCTACCTTATTCCTGTGCTGAGATACAGGCTGCTCCAACCTGCTGTAAAATGCTTGATTTCGAGAGTGAGCGAAACTAATGAAAACATTGTTGGGGTAAAACCTAAAGGGAAAGACCTAGCACCAAATACAATTTGCCATCTGATCTAACTTCTGGAGGCAGTCAAAATGATCCTTAGAATTCTTCCCTACCTTATTCCTGTGCTGAGATACAGGCTGCTCCAACCTGCTGTAAAATGCTTGATTTCCAGAGTGAGCGAATCTAATGAAAACATTGTTGGGGTAAAACCTAAAGGGAAAGACCTAGCACCAAATACAGTTTGCCATCTGATCTAACTTCTGGAGGCAGTCAAAATGAGTATTTGAATTCTTCCCTACCTTATTCCTGTGCTGAGATACAGGCTGCTCCAACCTGCTGTAAAATGCTTGATTTCGAGAGTGAGCGAAACTAATGAAAACATTGTTGGGGTAAAACCTAAAGGGAAAGGCCTAGCACCAAATTGCATTGGCCATCTGATCTAACTTCTGGAGGCAGTCAAAATGAGTATTTGAATTCTTCCCTACCTTATTCCTCTGCTGAGATACAGGCTGCTCCAACCTGCTGTAAAATGCTTCATTTCGAGAGTGATCGAAACTAATGAAAACATTGCTGGGGTAAAACCTAAAGGGAAAGGCCTAGCACCAAATTGAATTGGCCATCTGATCTAACTTCTGGAGGCAGTCAAAATGATCCTTAGAATTCTTCCCTACCTTATTCCTGTGCTGAGATACAGGCTGCTCCAACCTGCTGTAAAATGCTTGATTTCGAGAGTGAGCGAAACTAATGAAAACATTGTTGGGGTAAAACCTAAAGGGAAAGGCCTAGCACCAAATTGCATTGGCCATCTGATCTAACTTCTGGAGGCAGTCAAAATGATGCTTAGAATTCTTCCCTACCTTATTCCTGTGCTGAGATACAGGCTGCTCCAACCTGATGTAAAATGCTTGATTTCGAGAGTAAACGAAACTAATGAAAACATTGTTGGGATAAAACCTAAAGGGAAAGGCCTAGCACCAAATTGCATTGGCCATCTGATCTAACTTCTGGAGGCAGTCAAAATGAGTACTTGAATTCTTCCCTACCTTATTCCTGTGCTGAGATACAGGCTGCTCCAACCTGCTGTAAAATGCTTGATTTCGAGAGTGATCGAAACTAATGAAAACATTCTTGGGTAAAACCTAAAGGGAAAGACCTAGCACCAAATACAATTTGCCATCTGATCTAACTTCTGGAGGCAGTCAAAATGAGTATTTGAATTCTTCCCTACCTTATTCCTGTGCTGAGATACAGGCTGCTCCAACCTGCTGTAAAATGCTTGATTTCGAGAGTGAGCGAAACTAATGAAAACATTGTTGGGGTAAAACCTAAAGGGAAAGGCCTAGCACCAAATTGCATTGGCCATCTGATCTAACTTCTGGAGGCAGTCAAAATGAGTATTTGAATTCTTCCCTACCTTATTCCTGTGCTGAGATACAGGCTGCTCCAACCTGCTGTAAAATGCTTGATTTCGAGAGTGAGCGAAACTAATGAAAACATTGTTGGGGTAAAACCTAAAGGGAAAGACCTAGCACCAAATACAATTTGCCATCTGATCTAACTTCTGGAGGCAGTCAAAATGATCCTTAGAATTCTTCCCTACCTTATTCCTGTGCTGAGATACAGGCTGCTCCAACCTGCTGTAAAATGCTTGATTTCGAGAGTGAGTGAAACTAATAAAAACATTGTTGGGGTAAAACCTAAAGGGAAAGACCTAGCACCAAATACAATTTGCCATCTGATCTAACTTCTGGAGGCAGTCAAAATGAGTATTTGAATTCTTCCCTACCTTATTCCTGTGCTGAGATACAGGCTGCTCCAACCTGCTGTAAAATGCTTGATTTCGAGAGTGAGCGAAACTAATGAAAACATTGTTGGGGTAAAACCTAAAGGGAAAGACCTAGCACCAAATACAATTTGCCATCTGATCTAACTTCTGGAGGCAGTCAAAATGATCCTTAGAATTCTTCCCTACCTTATTCCTGTGCTGAGATACAGGCTGCTCCAACCTGCTGTAAAATGCTTGATTTCGAGAGTGAGCGAAACTAATGAAAACATTGTTGGGGTAAAACCTAAAGGGAAAGGTCTAGCACCAAATACAGTTTGCCATCTGATCTAACTTCTGGAGGCAGTCAAAATGATCCTTAGAATTCTTCCCTACCTTATTCCTGTGCTGAGATACAGGCTGCTCCAACCTGCTGTAAAATGCTTGATTTCGAGAGTGATCGAAACTATTGAAAACATAGTTGGGGTAAAACCTAAAGGGAAAGGCCTAGCACCAAATTGCATTGGCCATCTGATCTAACTTCTGGAGGCAGTCAAAATGAGTATTTGAATTCTTCCCTACCTTATTCCTGTGCTGAGATACAGGCTGCTCCAACCTGCTGTAAAATGCTTGATTTCCAGAGTGAGCGAATCTAATGAAAACATTGTTGGGGTAAAACCTAAAGGGAAAGACCTAGCACCAAATACAATTTGCCATCTGATCTAACTTCTGGAGGCAGTCAAAATGAGCCTTAGAATTCTTCCCTACCTTATTCCTGTGCTGAGATACAGGCTGCTCCAACCTGCTGTAAAATGCTTGATTTCGAGAGTGAGCGAAACTAATGAAAACATTGTTGGGGTAAAACCTAAAGGGAAAGACCTAGCACCAAATACAATTTGCCATCTGATCTAACTTCTGGAGGCAGTCAAAATGAGTATTTGAATTCTTCCCTACCTTATTCCTGTGCTGAGATACAGGCTGCTCCAACCTGCTGTAAAATGCTTGATTTCGAGAGTGATCGAAACTAATGAAAACATTCTTGGGTAAAACCTAAAGGGAAAGACCTAGCACCAAATACAATTTGCCATCTGATCTAACTTCTGGAGGCAGTCAAAATGAGTATTTGAATTCTTCCCTACCTTATTCCTGTGCTGAGATACAGGCTGCTCCAACCTGCTGTAAAATGCTTGATTTCGAGAGTGATCGAAACTAATGAAAACATTGTTGGGGTAAAACCTAAAGGGAAAGGCCTAGCACCAAATTGCATTGGCCATCTGATCTAACTTCTGGAGGCAGTCAAAATGAGTATTTGAATTCTTCCCTACCTTATTCCTGTGCTGAGATACAGGCTGCTCCAACCTGCTGTAAAATGCTTGATTTCGAGAGTGAGCGAAACTAATGAAAACATTGTTGGGGTAAAACCTAAAGGGAAAGACCTAGCACCAAATACAATTTGCCATCTGATCTAACTTCTGGAGGCAGTCAAAATGAGTATTTGAATTCTTCCCTACCTTATTCCTGTGCTGAGATACAGGCTGCTCCAACCTGCTGTAAAATGCTTGATTTCGAGAGTGAGTGAAACTAATAAAAACATTGTTGGGGTAAAACCTAAAGGGAAAGACCTAGCACCAAATACAATTTGCCATCTGATCTAACTTCTGGAGGCAGTCAAAATGAGTATTTGAATTCTTCCCTACCTTATTCCTGTGCTGAGATACAGGCTGCTCCAACCTGCTGTAAAATGCTTGATTTCGAGAGTGAGCGAAACTAATGAAAACATTGTTGGGGTAAAACCTAAAGGGAAAGGCCTAGCACCAAATTGCATTGGCCATCTGATCTAACTTCTGGAGGCAGTCAAAATGATCCTTAGAATTCTTCCCTACCTTATTCCTGTGCTGAGATACAGGCTGCTCCAACCTGCTGTAAAATGCTTGATTTCGAGAGTGAGCGAAACTAATGAAAACATTGTTGGGGTAAAACCTAAAGGGAAAGGCCTAGCACCAAATTGCATTGGCCATCTGATCTAACTTCTGGAGGCAGTCAAAATGATCCTTAGAATTCTTCCCTACCTTATTCCTGTGCTGAGATACAGGCTGCTCCAACCTGCTGTAAAATGCTTGATTTCGAGAGTGAGCGAAACTAATGAAAACATTGTTGGGGTAAAACCTAAAGGGAAAGACCTAGCACCAAATACAGTTTGCCATCTGATCTAACTTCTGGAGGCAGTCAAAATGAGTATTTGAATTCTTCCCTACCTTATTCCTGTGCTGAGATACAGGCTGCTCCAACCTGCTGTAAAATGCTTGATTTCCAGAGTGAGCGAAACTAATGAAAACATTGTTGGGGTAAAACCTAAAGGGAAAGGCCTAGCACCAAATTGCATTGGCCATCTGATCTAACTTCTGGAGGCAGTCAAAATGAGTATTTGAATTCTTCCCTACCTTATTCCTGTGCTGAGATACAGGCTGCTCCAACCTGCTGTAAAATGCTTGATTTCCAGAGTGAGCGAATCTAATGAAAACATTGTTGGGGTAAAACCTAAAGGGAAAGACCTAGCACCAAATACAATTTGCCATCTGATCTAACTTCTGGAGGCAGTCAAAATGAGCCTTAGAATTCTTCCCTACCTTATTCCTGTGCTGAGATACAGGCTGCTCCAACCTGCTGTAAAATGCTTGATTTCGAGAGTGAGCGAAACTAATGAAAACATTGTTGGGGTAAAACCTAAAGGGAAAGACCTAGCACCAAATACAATTTGCCATCTGATCTAACTTCTGGAGGCAGTCAAAATGAGTATTTGAATTCTTCCCTACCTTATTCCTGTGCTGAGATACAGGCTGCTCCAACCTGCTGTAAAATGCTTGATTTCGAGAGTGATCGAAACTAATGAAAACATTCTTGGGTAAAACCTAAAGGGAAAGACCTAGCACCAAATACAATTTGCCATCTGATCTAACTTCTGGAGGCAGTCAAAATGAGTATTTGAATTCTTCCCTACCTTATTCCTGTGCTGAGATACAGGCTGCTCCAACCTGCTGTAAAATGCTTGATTTCGAGAGTGATCGAAACTAATGAAAACATTGTTGGGGTAAAACCTAAAGGGAAAGGTCTAGCACCAAATACAGTTTGCCATCTGATCTAACTTCTGGAGGCAGTCAAAATGATCCTTAGAATTCTTCCCTACCTTATTCCTGTGCTGAGATACAGGCTGCTCCAACCTGCTGTAAAATGCTTGATTTCGAGAGTGATCGAAACTATTGAAAACATAGTTGGGGTAAAACCTAAAGGGAAAGGCCTAGCACCAAATTGCATTGGCCATCTGATCTAACTTCTGGAGGCAGTCAAAATGAGTATTTGAATTCTTCCCTACCTTATTCCTGTGCTGAGATACAGGCTGCTCCAACCTGCTGTAAAATGCTTGATTTCCAGAGTGAGCGAATCTAATGAAAACATTGTTGGGGTAAAACCTAAAGGGAAAGACCTAGCACCAAATACAATTTGCCATCTGATCTAACTTCTGGAGGCAGTCAAAATGAGCCTTAGAATTCTTCCCTACCTTATTCCTGTGCTGAGATACAGGCTGCTCCAACCTGCTGTAAAATGCTTGATTTCGAGAGTGAGCGAAACTAATGAAAACATTGTTGGGGTAAAACCTAAAGGGAAAGACCTAGCACCAAATACAATTTGCCATCTGATCTAACTTCTGGAGGCAGTCAAAATGAGTATTTGAATTCTTCCCTACCTTATTCCTGTGCTGAGATACAGGCTGCTCCAACCTGCTGTAAAATGCTTGATTTCGAGAGTGATCGAAACTAATGAAAACATTCTTGGGTAAAACCTAAAGGGAAAGACCTAGCACCAAATACAATTTGCCATCTGATCTAACTTCTGGAGGCAGTCAAAATGAGTATTTGAATTCTTCCCTACCTTATTCCTGTGCTGAGATACAGGCTGCTCCAACCTGCTGTAAAATGCTTGATTTCGAGAGTGATCGAAACTAATGAAAACATTGTTGGGGTAAAACCTAAAGGGAAAGGCCTAGCACCAAATTGCATTGGCCATCTGATCTAACTTCTGGAGGCAGTCAAAATGAGTATTTGAATTCTTCCCTACCTTATTCCTGTGCTGAGATACAGGCTGCTCCAACCTGCTGTAAAATGCTTGATTTCGAGAGTGAGCGAAACTAATGAAAACATTGTTGGGGTAAAACCTAAAGGGAAAGACCTAGCACCAAATACAATTTGCCATCTGATCTAACTTCTGGAGGCAGTCAAAATGAGTATTTGAATTCTTCCCTACCTTATTCCTGTGCTGAGATACAGGCTGCTCCAACCTGCTGTAAAATGCTTGATTTCGAGAGTGAGTGAAACTAATAAAAACATTGTTGGGGTAAAACCTAAAGGGAAAGACCTAGCACCAAATACAATTTGCCATCTGATCTAACTTCTGGAGGCAGTCAAAATGAGTATTTGAATTCTTCCCTACCTTATTCCTGTGCTGAGATACAGGCTGCTCCAACCTGCTGTAAAATGCTTGATTTCGAGAGTGAGCGAAACTAATGAAAACATTGTTGGGGTAAAACCTAAAGGGAAAGGCCTAGCACCAAATTGCATTGGCCATCTGATCTAACTTCTGGAGGCAGTCAAAATGAGCCTTAGAATTCTTCCCTACCTTATTCCTGTGCTGAGATACAGGCTGCTCCAACCTGCTGTAAAATGCTTGATTTCGAGAGTGAGCGAAACTAATGAAAACATTGTTGGGGTAAAACCTAAAGGGAAAGGCCTAGCACCAAATTGCATTGGCCATCTGATCTAACTTCTGGAGGCAGTCAAAATGATCCTTAGAATTCTTCCCTACCTTATTCCTGTGCTGAGATACAGGCTGCTCCAACCTGCTGTAAAATGCTTGATTTCGAGAGTGAGCGAAACTAATGAAAACATTGTTGGGGTAAAACCTAAAGGGAAAGACCTAGCACCAAATACAGTTTGCCATCTGATCTAACTTCTGGAGGCAGTCAAAATGAGTATTTGAATTCTTCCCTACCTTATTCCTGTGCTGAGATACAGGCTGCTCCAACCTGCTGTAAAATGCTTGATTTCCAGAGTGAGCGAAACTAATGAAAACATTGTTGGGGTAAAACCTAAAGGGAAAGGCCTAGCACCAAATTGCATTGGCCATCTGATCTAACTTCTGGAGGCAGTCAAAATGAGTATTTGAATTCTTCCCTACCTTATTCCTGTGCTGAGATACAGGCTGCTCCAACCTGCTGTAAAATGCTTGATTTCCAGAGTGAGCGAATCTAATGAAAACATTGTTGGGGTAAAACCTAAAGGGAAAGACCTAGCACCAAATACAATTTGCCATCTGATCTAACTTCTGGAGGCAGTCAAAATGAGCCTTAGAATTCTTCCCTACCTTATTCCTGTGCTGAGATACAGGCTGCTCCAACCTGCTGTAAAATGCTTGATTTCGAGAGTGAGCGAAACTAATGAAAACATTGTTGGGGTAAAACCTAAAGGGAAAGACCTAGCACCAAATACAATTTGCCATCTGATCTAACTTCTGGAGGCAGTCAAAATGAGTATTTGAATTCTTCCCTACCTTATTCCTGTGCTGAGATACAGGCTGCTCCAACCTGCTGTAAAATGCTTGATTTCGAGAGTGATCGAAACTAATGAAAACATTCTTGGGTAAAACCTAAAGGGAAAGACCTAGCACCAAATACAATTTGCCATCTGATCTAACTTCTGGAGGCAGTCAAAATGAGTATTTGAATTCTTCCCTACCTTATTCCTGTGCTGAGATACAGGCTGCTCCAACCTGCTGTAAAATGCTTGATTTCGAGAGTGATCGAAACTAATGAAAACATTGTTGGGGTAAAACCTAAAGGGAAAGGCCTAGCACCAAATTGCATTGGCCATCTGATCTAACTTCTGGAGGCAGTCAAAATGAGTATTTGAATTCTTCCCTACCTTATTCCTGTGCTGAGATACAGGCTGCTCCAACCTGCTGTAAAATGCTTGATTTCGAGAGTGAGCGAAACTAATGAAAACATTGTTGGGGTAAAACCTAAAGGGAAAGACCTAGCACCAAATACAATTTGCCATCTGATCTAACTTCTGGAGGCAATCAAAATGAGTATTTGAATTCTTCCCTACCTTATTCCTGTGCTGAGATACAGGCTGCTCCAACCTGCTGTAAAATGCTTGATTTCGAGAGTGAGTGAAACTAATAAAAACATTGTTGGGGTAAAACCTAAAGGGAAAGACCTAGCACCAAATACAATTTGCCATCTGATCTAACTTCTGGAGGCAGTCAAAATGAGTATTTGAATTCTTCCCTACCTTATTCCTGTGCTGAGATACAGGCTGCTCCAACCTGCTGTAAAATGCTTGATTTCGAGAGTGAGCGAAACTAATGAAAACATTGTTGGGGTAAAACCTAAAGGGAAAGGCCTAGCACCAAATTGCATTGGCCATCTGATCTAACTTCTGGAGGCAGTCAAAATGAGTATTTGAATTCTTCCCTACCTTATTCCTGTGCTGAGATACAGGCTGCTCCAACCTGCTGTAAAATGCTTGATTTCGAGAGTGAGTGAAACTAATAAAAACATTGTTGGGGTAAAACCTAAAGGGAAAGACCTAGCACCAAATACAATTTGCCATCTGATCTAACTTCTGGAGGCAGTCAAAATGAGTATTTGAATTCTTCCCTACCTTATTCCTGTGCTGAGATACAGGCTGCTCCAACCTGCTGTAAAATGCTTGATTTCGAGAGTGAGCGAAACTAATGAAAACATTGTTGGGGTAAAACCTAAAGGGAAAGGCCTAGCACCAAATTGCATTGGCCATCTGATCTAACTTCTGGAGGCAGTCAAAATGATCCTTAGAATTCTTCCCTACCTTATTCCTGTGCTGAGATACAGGCTGCTCCAACCTGCTGTAAAATGCTTGATTTCGAGAGTGAGCGAAACTAATGAAAACATTGTTGGGGTAAAACCTAAAGGGAAAGGCCTAGCACCAAATTGCATTGGCCATCTGATCTAACTTCTGGAGGCAGTCAAAATGATCCTTAGAATTCTTCCCTACCTTATTCCTGTGCTGAGATACAGGCTGCTCCAACCTGCTGTAAAATGCTTGATTTCGAGAGTGAGCGAAACTAATGAAAACATTGTTGGGGTAAAACCTAAAGGGAAAGACCTAGCACCAAATACAGTTTGCCATCTGATCTAACTTCTGGAGGCAGTCAAAATGAGTATTTGAATTCTTCCCTACCTTATTCCTGTGCTGAGATACAGGCTGCTCCAACCTGCTGTAAAATGCTTGATTTCGAGAGTGAGCGAAACTAATGAAAACATTGTTGGGGTAAAACCTAAAGGGAAAGGCCTAGCACCAAATTGCATTGGCCATCTGATCTAACTTCTGGAGGCAGTCAAAATGAGTATTTGAATTCTTCCCTACCTTATTCCTGTGCTGAGATACAGGCTGCTCCAACCTGCTGTAAAATGCTTGATTTCGAGAGTGAGCGAATCTAATGAAAACATTGTTGGGGTAAAACCTAAAGGGAAAGACCTAGCACCAAATACAATTTGCCATCTGATCTAACTTCTGGAGGCAGTCAAAATGAGCCTTAGAATTCTTCCCTACCTTATTCCTGTGCTGAGATACAGGCTGCTCCAACCTGCTGTAAAATGCTTGATTTCGAGAGTGAGCGAAACTAATGAAAACATTGTTGGGGTAAAACCTAAAGGGAAAGACCTAGCACCAAATACAATTTGCCATCTGATCTAACTTCTGGAGGCAGTCAAAATGAGTATTTGAATTCTTCCCTACCTTATTCCTGTGCTGAGATACAGGCTGCTCCAACCTGCTGTAAAATGCTTGATTTCGAGAGTGAGCGAAACTAATGAAAACATTGTTGGGGTAAAACCTAAAGGGAAAGACCTAGCACCAAATACAATTTGCCATCTGATCTAACTTCTGGAGGCAGTCAAAATGAGTATTTGAATTCTTCCCTACCTTATTCCTGTGCTGAGATACAGGCTGCTCCAACCTGCTGTAAAATGCTTGATTTCGAGAGTGATCGAAACTAATGAAAACATTCTTGGGTAAAACCTAAAGGGAAAGACCTAGCACCAAATACAATTTGCCATCTGATCTAACTTCTGGAGGCAGTCAAAATGAGTATTTGAATTCTTCCCTACCTTATTCCTGTGCTGAGATACAGGCTGCTCCAACCTGCTGTAAAATGCTTGATTTCGAGAGTGATCGAAACTAATGAAAACATTGTTGGGGTAAAACCTAAAGGGAAAGACCTAGCACCAAATTGCATTGGCCATCTGATCTAACTTCTGGAGGCAGTCAAAATGAGTATTTGAATTCTTCCCTACCTTATTCCTGTGCTGAGATACAGGCTGCTCCAACCTGCTGTAAAATGCTTGATTTCGAGAGTGAGCGAAACTAATGAAAACATTGTTGGGGTAAAACCTAAAGGGAAAGACCTAGCACCAAATACAATTTGCCATCTGATCTAACTTCTGGAGGCAGTCAAAATGAGTATTTGAATTCTTCCCTACCTTATTCCTGTGCTGAGATACAGGCTGCTCCAACCTGCTGTAAAATGCTTGATTTCGAGAGTGAGCGAAACTAATGAAAACATTGTTGGGGTAAAACCTAAAGGGAAAGGCCTAGCACCAAATTGCATTGGCCATCTGATCTAACTTCTGGAGGCAGTCAAAATGATCCTTAGAATTCTTCCCTACCTTATTCCTGTGCTGAGATACAGGCTGCTCCAACCTGCTGTAAAATGCTTGATTTCGAGAGTGAGCGAAACTAATGAAAACATTGTTGGGGTAAAACCTAAAGGGAAAGGCCTAGCACCAAATTGCATTGGCCATCTGATCTAACTTCTGGAGGCAGTCAAAATGATCCTTAGAATTCTTCCCTACCTTATTCCTGTGCTGAGATACAGGCTGCTCCAACCTGCTGTAAAATGCTTGATTTCGAGAGTGAGCGAAACTAATGAAAACATTGTTGGGGTAAAACCTAAAGGGAAAGACCTAGCACCAAATACAGTTTGCCATCTGATCTAACTTCTGGAGGCAGTCAAAATGAGTATTTGAATTCTTCCCTACCTTATTCCTGTGCTGAGATACAGGCTGCTCCAACCTGCTGTAAAATGCTTGATTTCGAGAGTGAGCGAAACTAATGAAAACATTGTTGGGGTAAAACCTAAAGGGAAAGACCTAGCACCAAATACAATTTGCCATCTGATCTAACTTCTGGAGGCAGTCAAAATGAGTATTTGAATTCTTCCCCACCTTATTCCTGTGCTGAGATACAGGCTGCTCCAACCTGCTGTAAAATGCTTGATTTCGAGAGTGAGCGAAACTAATGAAAACATTGTTGGGGTAAAACCTAAAGGCAAAGACCTAGCACCAAATTGCATTGGCCATCTGATCTAACTTCTGGAGGCAGTCAAAATGAGTATTTGAATTCTTCCCTACCTTATTCCTCTGCTGAGATACAGGCTGCTCCAACCTGCTGTAAAATGCTTGATTTCGAGAGTGATCGAAACTAATGAAAACATTGCTGGGGTAAAACCTAAAGGGAAAGGCCTAGCACCAAATTGCATTGGCCATCTGATCTAACTTCTGGAGGCAGTCAAAATGATCCTTAGAATTCTTCCCTACCTTATTCCTGTGCTGAGATACAGGCTGCTCCAACCTGCTGTAAAATGCTTGATTTCGAGAGTGAGCGAAACTAATGAAAACATTGTTGGGGTAAAACCTAAAGGGAAAGGCCTAGCACCAAATTGCATTGGCCATCTGATCTAACTTCTGGAGGCAGTCAAAATGATGCTTAGAATTCTTCCCTACCTTATTCCTGTGCTGAGATACAGGCTGCTCCAACCTGATGTAAAATGCTTGATTTCGAGAGTGAACGAAACTAATGAAAACATTGTTGGGATAAAACCTAAAGGGAAAGGCCTAGCACCAAATTGCATTGGCCATCTGATCTAACTTCTGGAGGCAGTCAAAATGAGTATTTGAAGTCTTCCCTACCTTATTCCTGTGCTGAGATACAGGCTGCTCCAACCTGCTGTAAAATGCTTGATTTCGAGAGTGAGCGAAACTAATGAAAACATTGTTGGGGTAAAACCTAAAGGGAAAGACCTAGCACCAAATACAATTTGCCATCTGATCTAACTTCTGGAGGCAGTCAAAATGAGTATTTGAATTCTTCCCTACCTTATTCCTGTGCTGAGATACAGGCTGCTCCAACCTGCTGTAAAATGCTTGATTTCGAGAGTGAGCGAAACTAATGAAAACATTGTTGGGTTAAAACCTGAAGGGAAAGGCCTAGCACCAAATTGCATTGGCCATCTGATCTAACTTCTGGAGGCAGTCAAAATGATCCTTAGAATTCTTCCCTACCTTATTCCTGTGCTGAGATACAGGCTGCTCCAACCTGCTGTAAAATGCTTGATTTCGAGAGTGAGCGAAACTAATGAAAACATTGTTGGGGTAAAACCTAAAGGGAAAGGCCTAGCACCAAATTGCATTGGCCATCTGATCTAACTTCTGGAGGCAGTCAAAATGATCCTTAGAATTTTTCCCTACCTTATTCCTGTGCTGAGATACAGGCTGCTCCAACCTGCTGTAAAATGCTTGATTTCGAGAGTGATCGAAACTAATGAAAACATTGTTGGGGTAAAACCTAAAGGGAAAGGTCTAGCACCAAATTTCATTGGCCATCTGATCTAACTTCTGGAGGCAGTCAAAATGATCCTTAGAATTCTTCCCTACCTTATTCCTGTGCTGAGATACAGGCTGCTCCAACCTGCTGTAAAATGCTTGATTTCGAGAGTGATCGAAACTAATGAAAACATTGTTGGGGTAAAACCTAAAGGGAAAGGCCTAGCACCAAATTGCATTGGCCATCTGATCTAACTTCTGGAGGCAGTCAAAATGAGTATTTGAATTCTTCCCTACCTTATTCCTGTGCTGAGATACAGGCTGCTCCAACCTGCTGTAAAATGCTTGATTTCGAGAGTGAGCGAAACTAATGAAAAAATTGTTGGGGTAAAACCTAAAGGGAAAGGCCTAGCAACAAATTGCATGGGCCATCTGATCTAACTTCTGGAGGCAGTCAAAATGATGCTTAGAATTCTTCCCTACCTTATTCCTGTGCTGAGATACAGGCTGCTCCAACCTGCTGTAAAATGCTTGATTTCGAGAGTGAACGAAACTAATGAAAACATTGTTGGGATGAAACCTAAAGGGAAAGGCCTAGCACCAAATTGCATTGGCCATCTGATCTAACTTCTGGAGGCAGTCAAAATGAGTATTTGAAGTCTTCCCTACCTTATTCCTGTGCTGAGATACAGGCTGCTCCAACCTGCTGTAAAATGCTTGATTTCGAGAGTGATCGAAACTAATGAAAACATTGTTGGGGTAAAACCTAAAGGGAAAGACCTAGCACCAAATACAATTTGCCATCTGATCTAACTTCTGGAGGCAGTCAAAATGAGTATTTGAATTCTTCCCTACCTTATTCCTGTGCTGAGATACAGGCTGCTCCAACCTGCTGTAAAATGCTTGATTTCGAGAGTGATCGAAACTAATGAAAACATTGTTGGGGTAAAACCTAAAGGGAAAGGCCTAGCACCAAATTGCATTGGCCATCTGATCTAACTTCTGGAGGCAGTCAAAATGAGTATTTGAATTCTTCCCTACCTTATTCCTGTGCTGAGATACAGGCTGCTCCAACCTGCTGTAAAATGCTTGATTTCGAGAGTGATCGAAACTAATGAAAACATTGTTGGGGTAAAACCTAAAGGGAAAGACCTAGCACCAAATACAATTTGCCATCTGATCTAACTTCTGGAGGCAGTCAAAATGATCCTTAGAATTCTTCCCTACCTTATTCCTGTGCTGAGATACAGGCTGCTCCAACCTGCTGTAAAATGCTTGATTTCGAGAGTGAGCGAAAGTAATGAAAACATTGTTGGGGTAAAACCTAAAGGGAAAGGCCTAGCACCAAATTGCATTGGCCATCTGATCTAACTTCTGGAGGCAGTCAAAATGATCCTTAGAATTCTTCCCTACCTTATTCCTGTGCTGAGATACAGGCTGCTCCAACCTGCTGTAAAATGCTTGATTTCGAGAGTGAGCGAAACTAATAAAAACATTGTTGGGGTAAAACCTAAAGGGAAAGACCTAGCACCAAATACAATTTGCCATCTGATCTAACTTCTGGAGGCAGTCAAAATGAGTATTTGAATTCTTCCCTACCTAATTCCTGTGCTGAGATACAGGCTGCTCCAACCTGCTGTAAAATGCTTGATTTCGAGAGTGATGGAAACTAATGAAAACATTGTTGGGGTAAAACCTAAAGGGAAAGACCTAGCACCAAATCCAATTTGCCATCTGATCTAACTTCTGGAGGCAGTCAAAATGATCCTTAGAATTCTTCCCTACCTTATTCCTGTGCTGAGATACAGGCTGCTCCAACCTGCTGTAAAATGCTTGATTTCGAGAGTGAGCGAAACTAATGAAAACATTGTTGGGGTAAAACCTAAAGGGAAAGGCCTAGCACCAAATTGCATTGGCCATCTGATCTAACTTCTGGAGGCAGTCAAAATGATCCTTAGAATTTTTCCCTACCTTATTCCTGTGCTGAGATACAGGCTGCTCCAACCTCCTGTAAAATGCTTGATTTCGAGAGTGAGCGAAACTAATGAAAACATTGTTGGGGTAAAACCTAAAGGGAAATATCTAGCACCAAATTTCATTGGCCATCTGATCTAACTTCTGGAGGCAGTCAAAATGATCCTTAGAATTCTTCCCTACCTTATTCCTGTGCTGAGATACAGGCTGCTCCAACCTGCTGTAAAATGCTTGATTTCGAGAGTGATCGAAACTAATGAAAACATTGTTGGGGTAAAACCTAAAGGGAAAGGTCTAGCACCAAATTTCATTGGCCATCTGATCTAACTTCTGGAGGCAGTCAAAATGATCCTTAGAATTCTTCCCTATCTTATTCCTGTGCTGAGATACAGGCTGCTCCAACCTGCTGTAAAATGCTTGATTTCGAGAGTGATCGAAACTAATGAAAACATTGTTGGGGTAAAACCTAAAGGGAAAGGCCTAGCACCAAATTGCATTGGCCATCTGATCTAACTTCTGGAGGCAGTCAAAATGAGTATTTGAATTCTTCCCTACCTTATTCCTGTGCTGAGATACAGGCTGCTCCAACCTGCTGTAAAATGCTTGATTTCGAGAGTGAGCGAAACTAATGAAAAAATTGTTGGGGTAAAACCTAAAGGGAAAGGCCTAGCAACAAATTGCATGGGCCATCTGATCTAACTTCTGGAGGCAGTCAAAATGATGCTTAGAATTCTTCCCTACCTTATTCCTGTGCTGAGATACAGGCTGCTCCAACCTGCTGTAAAATGCTTGATTTCGAGAGTGAACGAAACTAATGAAAACATTGTTGGGATGAAACCTAAAGGGAAAGGCCTAGCACCAAATTGCATTGGCCATCTGATCTAACTTCTGGAGGCAGTCAAAATGAGTATTTGAAGTCTTCCCTACCTTATTCCTGTGCTGAGATACAGGCTGCTCCAACCTGCTGTAAAATGCTTGATTTCGAGAGTGATCGAAACTAATGAAAACATTGTTGGGGTAAAACCTAAAGGGAAAGACCTAGCACCAAATACAATTTGCCATCTGATCTAACTTCTGGAGGCAGTCAAAATGAGTATTTGAATTCTTCCCTACCTTATTCCTGTGCTGAGATACAGGCTGCTCCAACCTGCTGTAAAATGCTTGATTTCGAGAGTGATCGAAACTAATGAAAACATTGTTGGGGTAAAACCTAAAGGGAAAGGCCTAGCACCAAATTGCATTGGCCATCTGATCTAACTTCTGGAGGCAGTCAAAATGAGTATTTGAATTCTTCCCTACCTTATTCCTGTGCTGAGATACAGGCTGCTCCAACCTGCTGTAAAATGCTTGATTTCGAGAGTGATCGAAACTAATGAAAACATTGTTGGGGTAAAACCTAAAGGGAAAGACCTAGCACCAAATACAATTTGCCATCTGATCTAACTTCTGGAGGCAGTCAAAATGATCCTTAGAATTCTTCCCTACCTTATTCCTGTGCTGAGATACAGGCTGCTCCAACCTGCTGTAAAATGCTTGATTTCGAGAGTGAGCGAAAGTAATGAAAACATTGTTGGGGTAAAACCTAAAGGGAAAGGCCTAGCACCAAATTGCATTGGCCATCTGATCTAACTTCTGGAGGCAGTCAAAATGATCCTTAGAATTCTTCCCTACCTTATTCCTGTGCTGAGATACAGGCTGCTCCAACCTGCTGTAAAATGCTTGATTTCGAGAGTGAGCGAAACTAATAAAAACATTGTTGGGGTAAAACCTAAAGGGAAAGACCTAGCACCAAATACAATTTGCCATCTGATCTAACTTCTGGAGGCAGTCAAAATGAGTATTTGAATTCTTCCCTACCTAATTCCTGTGCTGAGATACAGGCTGCTCCAACCTGCTGTAAAATGCTTGATTTCGAGAGTGATGGAAACTAATGAAAACATTGTTGGGGTAAAACCTAAAGGGAAAGACCTAGCACCAAATACAATTTGCCATCTGATCTAACTTCTGGAGGCAGTCAAAATGATCCTTAGAATTCTTCCCTACCTTATTCCTGTGCTGAGATACAGGCTGCTCCAACCTGCTGTAAAATGCTTGATTTCGAGAGTGAGCGAAACTAATGAAAACATTGTTGGGGTAAAACCTAAAGGGAACGGTCTAGCACCAAATTTCATTGGCCATCTGATCTAACTTCTGGAGGCAGTCAAAATGATCCTTAGAATTCTTCCCTACCTTATTCCTGTGCTGAGATACAGGCTGCTCCAACCTGCTGTAAAATGCTTGATTTCGAGAGTGATCGAAACTAATGAAAACATTGTTGGGGTAAAACCTAAAGGGAAAGGCCTAGCACCAAATTGCATTGGCCATCTGATCTAACTTCTGGAGGCAGTCAAAATGAGTATTTGAATTCTTCCCTACCTTATTCCTGTGCTGAGATACAGGCTGCTCCAACCTGCTGTAAAATGCTTGATTTCGAGAGTGAGCGAATCTAATGAAAACATTGTTGGGGTAAAACCTAAAGGGAAAGATCTAGCACCAAATACAGTTTGCCATCTGATCTAACTTCTGGAGGCAGTCAAAATGAGTATTTGAATTCTTCCCTACCTTATTCCTGTGCTGAGATACAGGCTGCTCCAACCTGCTGTAAAATGCTTGATTTCGAGAGTGAGCGAAACTAATGAAAACATTGTTGGGGTAAAACCTAAAGGGAAAGACCTAGCACCAAATACAGTTTGCCATCTGATCTAACTTCTGGAGGCAGTCAAAATGAGTATTTGAATTCTTCCCTACCTTATTCCTGTGCTGAGATACAGGCTGCTCCAACCTGCTGTAAAATGCTTGATTTCGAGAGTGAGCGAAACTAATGAAAACATTGTTGGGGTAAAACCTAAAGGGAAAGACCTAGCACCAAATCCAATTTGCCATCAGATCTAACTTCTGGAGGCAGTCAAAATGAGTATTTGAATTCTTCCCTACCTTATTCCTGTGCTGAGATACAGGCTGCTCCAACCTGCTGTAAAATGCTTGATTTCGAGAGTGAGCGAAACTAATGAAAACATTGTTGGGGTAAAACCTAAAGGGAAAGGCCTAGCACCAAATTGCATTGGCCATCTGATCTAACTTCTGGAGGCAGTCAAAATGAGTATTTGAATTCTTCCCTACCTTATTCCTCTGCTGAGATACAGGCTGCTCCAACCTGCTGTAAAATGCTTGATTTCGAGAGTGATCGAAACTAATGAAAACATTGTTGGGGTAAAACCTAAAGGGAAAGGCCTAGCACCAAATTGCATTGGCCATCTGATCTAACTTCTGGAGGCAGTCAAAATGAGTATTTGAATTCTTCCCTACCTTATTCCTGTGCTGAGATACAGGCTGCTCCAACCTGCTGTAAAATGCTTGATTTCGAGAGTGATCGAAACTAATGAAAACATTGTTGGGGTAAAACCTAAAGGGAAAGGCCTAGCACCAAATTGCATTGGCCATCTGATCTAACTTCTGGAGGCAGTCAAAATGAGTATTTGAATTCTTCCCTACCTTATTCCTGTGCTGAGATACAGGCTGCTCCAACCTGCTGTAAAATGCTTGATTTCGAGAGTGAGCGAAACTAATAAAAACATTGTTGGGGTAAAACCTAAAGGGAAAGACCTAGCACCAAATACAATCTGCCATCTGATCTAACTTCTGGAGGCAGTCAAAATGATCCTTAGAATTCTTCCCTACCTTATTCCTGTGCTGAGATACAGGCTGCTCCAACCTGCTGTAAAATGCTTGATTTCGAGAGTGATGGAAACTAATGAAAACATTGTTGGGGTAAAACCTGAAGGGAAAGGCCTAGCATCAAATTGCATTGGCCATCTGATCTAACTTCTGGAGGCAGTCAAAATGATCTTTAGAATTCTTCCCTACCTTATTCCTGTGCTGAGATACAGGCTGCTCCAACCTGCTGTAAAATGCTTGATTTCGAGAGTGAGCGAAACAAATGAAAACATTGTTGGGGTAAAACCTAAAGGGAAAGGCCTAGCACCAAATTGCATTGGCCATCTGATCTAACTTCTGGAGGCAGTCAAAATGATCCTTAGAATTTTTCCCTACCTTATTCCTGTGCTGAGATACAGGCTGCTCCAACCTCCTGTAAAATGCTTGATTTCGAGAGTGAGCAAAACTAATGAAAACATTGTTGGGGTAAAACCTAAAGGGAAAGACCTAGCACCAAATCCAATTTGCCATCTGATCTAACTTCTGGAGGCAGTCAAAATGATCCTTAGAATTCTTCCCTACCTTATTCCTGTGCTGAGATACAGGCTGCTCCAACCTGCTGTAAAATGCTTGATTTCGAGAGTGATCGAAACTAATGAAAACATTGTTGGGGTAAAACCTAAAGGGAAAGGCCTAGCACCAAATTGCATTGGCCATCTGATCTAACTTCTGGAGGCAGTCAAAATGAGTATTTGAATTCTTCCCTACCTTATTCCTGTGCTGAGATACAGGCTGCTCCAACCTGCTGTAAAATGCTTGATTTCGAGAGTGATCGAAACTAATGAAAACATTGTTGGGGTAAAACCTAAAGGGAAAGACCTAGCACCAAATACAATTTGCCATCTGATCTAACTTCTGGAGGCAGTCAAAATGATCCTTAGAATTCTTCCCTACCTTATTCCTGTGCTGAGATACAGGCTGCTCCAACCTGCTGTAAAATGCTTGATTTCGAGAGTGAGCGAAACTAATGAAAACATTGTTGGGGTAAAACCTAAAGGGAAAGGCCTAGCACCAAATTGCATTGGCCATCTGATCTAACTTCTGGAGGCAGTCAAAATGATCCTTAGAATTCTTCCCTACCTTATTCCTGTGCTGAGATACAGGCTGCTCCAACCTGCTGTAAAATGCTTGATTTCGAGAGTGAGCGAAACTAATGAAAACATTGTTGGGGGAAAACCTAAAGGGAAAGACCTAGCACCAAATACAATTTGCCATCTGATCTAACTTCTGGAGGCAGTCAAAATGAGTATTTGAATTCTTCCCCACCTTATTCCTGTGCTGAGATACAGGCTGCTCCAACCTGCTGTAAAATGCTTGATTTCGAGAGTGAGCGAAACTAATGAAAACATTGTTGGGGTAAAACCTAAAGGGAAAGGCCTAGCACCAAATTGCATTGGCCATCTGATCTAACTTCTGGAGGCAGTCAAAATGATCCTTAGAATTTTTCCCTACCTTATTCCTGTGCTGAGATACAGGCTGCTCCAACCTGCTGTAAAATGCTTGATTTCGAGAGTGAGCGAAACTAATGAAAACATTGTTGGGGTAAAACCTAAAGGGAACGGTCTAGCACCAAATTTCATTGGCCATCTGATCTAACTTCTGGAGGCAGTCAAAATGATCCTTAGAATTCTTCCCTACCTTATTCCTGTGCTGAGATACAGGCTGCTCCAACCTGCTGTAAAATGCTTGATTTCGAGAGTGATCGAAACTAATGAAAACATTGTTGGGGTAAAACCTAAAGGGAAAGGCCTAGCACCAAATTGCATTGGCCATCTGATCTAACTTCTGGAGGCAGTCAAAATGAGTATTTGAATTCTTCCCTACCTTATTCCTGTGCTGAGATACAGGCTGCTCCAACCTGCTGTAAAATGCTTGATTTCGAGAGTGAGCGAAACTAATGAAAACATTGTTGGGGTAAAACCTAAAGGGAAAGATCTAGCACCAAATACAGTTTGCCATCTGATCTAACTTCTGGAGGCAGTCAAAATGAGTATTTGAATTCTTCCCTACCTTATTCCTGTGCTGAGATACAGGCTGCTCCAACCTGCTGTAAAATGCTTGATTTCGAGAGTGAGCGAAACTAATGAAAACATTGTTGGGGTAAAACCTAAAGGGAAAGACCTAGCACCAAATACAGTTTGCCATCTGATCTAACTTCTGGAGGCAGTCAAAATGAGTATTTGAATTCTTCCCTACCTTATTCCTGTGCTGAGATACAGGCTGCTCCAACCTGCTGTAAAATGCTTGATTTCGAGAGGGAGCGAAACTAATGAAAACATTGTTGGGGTAAAACCTAAAGGGAAAGACCTAGCACCAAATACAATTTGCCATCAGATCTAACTTCTGGAGGCAGTCAAAATGAGTATTTGAATTCTTCCCTACCTTATTCCTGTGCTGAGATACAGGCTGCTCCAACCTGCTGTAAAATGCTTGATTTCGAGAGTGAGCGAAACTAATGAAAACATTGTTGGGGTAAAACCTAAAGGGAAAGACCTAGCACCAAATACAATTTGCCATCAGATCTAACTTCTGGAGGCAGTCAAAATGAGTATTTGAATTCTTCCCTACCTTATTCCTGTGCTGAGATACAGGCTGCTCCAACCTGCTGTAAAATGCTTGATTTCGAGAGTGAGCGAAACTAATGAAAACATTGTTGGGGTAAAACCTAAAGGGAAAGGCCTAGCACCAAATTGCATTGGCCATCTGATCTAACTTCTGGAGGCAGTCAAAATGAGTATTTGAATTCTTCCCTACCTTATTCCTGTGCTGAGATACAGGCTGCTCCAACCTGCTGTAAAATGCTTGATTTCGAGAGTGATCGAAACTAATGAAAACATTGTTGGGGTAAAACCTAAAGGGAAAGGCCTAGCACCAAATTGCATTGGCCATCTGATCTAACTTCTGGAGGCAGTCAAAATGAGTATTTGAATTCTTCCCTACCTTATTCCTGTGCTGAGATACAGGCTGCTCCAACCTGCTGTAAAATGCTTGATTTCGAGAGTGAGCGAAACTAATAAAAACATTGTTGGGGTAAAACCTAAAGGGAAAGACCTAGCACCAAATACAATCTGCCATCTGATCTAACTTCTGGAGGCAGTCAAAATGATCCTTAGAATTCTTCCCTACCTTATTCCTGTGCTGAGATACAGGCTGCTCCAACCTGCTGTAAAATGCTTGATTTCGAGAGTGATGGAAACTAATGAAAACATTGTTGGGGTAAAACCTGAAGGGAAAGGCCTAGCATCAAATTGCATTGGCCATCTGATCTAACTTCTGGAGGCAGTCAAAATGATCTTTAGAATTCTTCCCTACCTTATTCCTGTGCTGAGATACAGGCTGCTCCAACCTGCTGTAAAATGCTTGATTTCGAGAGTGAGCGAAACAAATGAAAACATTGTTGGGGTAAAACCTAAAGGGAAAGGCCTAGCACCAAATTGCATTGGCCATCTGATCTAACTTCTGGAGGCAGTCAAAATGATCCTTAGAATTTTTCCCTACCTTATTCCTGTGCTGAGATACAGGCTGCTCCAACCTCCTGTAAAATGCTTGATTTCGAGAGTGAGCAAAACTAATGAAAACATTGTTGGGGTAAAACCTAAAGGGAAAGGCCTAGCACCAAATTGCATTGGCCATCTGATCTAACTTCTGGAGGCAGTCAAAATGATCCTTAGAATTCTTCCCTACCTTATTCCTGTGCTGAGATACAGGCTGCTCCAACCTGCTGTAAAATGCTTGATTTCGAGAGTGATCGAAACTAATGAAAAAATTGTTGGGGTAAAACCTAAAGGGAAAGACCTAGCACCAAATACAATTTGCCATCTGATCTAACTTCTGGAGGCAGTCAAAATGAGTATTTGAATTCTTCCCTACCTTATTCCTGTGCTGAGATACAGGCTGCTCCAACCTGCTGTAAAATGCTTGATTTCGAGAGTGAGCGAAACTAATGAAAACATTGTTGGGGTAAAACCTAAAGGGAAAGGCCTAGCACCAAATTCCATTGGCCATCTGATCTAACTTCTGGAGGCAGTCAAAATGAGTATTTGAATTCTTCCCTACCTTATTCCTGTGCTGAGATACAGGCTGCTCCAACCTGCTGTAAAATGCTTGATTTCGAGAGTGAGCGAAACTAATGAAAACATTGTTGGGGTAAAACCTAAAGGGAAAGACCTAGCACCAAATACAATTTGCCATCTGATCTAACTTCTGGAGGCAGTCAAAATGAGTATTTGAATTCTTCCCCACATAATTCCTGTGCTGAGATACAGGCTGCTCCAACCTGCTGTAAAATGCTTGATTTCCAGAGTGAGCGAAACTAATGAAAACATTGTTGGGGTAAAACCTAAAGGGAAAGACCTAGCACCAAATACAATTTGCCATCTGATCTAACTTCTGGAGGCAGTCAAAATGATCCTTAGAATTCTTCCCTACCTTATTCCTGTGCTGAGATACAGGCTGCTCCAACCTGCTGTAAAATGCTTGATTTCGAGAGTGAGCGAAACTAATGAAAACATTGTTGGGGTAAAACCTAAAGGGAAAGGCCTCGCACCAAATTACATTGGCCATCTGATCTAACTTCTGGAGGCAGTCAAAATGATCCTTAGAATTCTTCCCTACCTTATTCCTGTGCTGGGATACAGGCTGCTCCAACCTGCTGAAAAAGGCTTGATTTCGAGAGTGAGCGAAACTAATGAAACCATTGTTGGGGTAAAACCTAAAGGGAAAGACCTAGCACCAAATACAATTTGCCATCTGATCTAACTTCTGGAGGCAGTCAAAATGAGTATTTGAATTCTTCCCTACCTTATTCCTCTGCTGAGATACAGGCTGCTCCAACCTGCTGTAAAATGCTTGATTTCGAGAGTGAGCGAAACTAATGAAAACACTGTTGGGTTAAAACCTAAAGGGAAAGGCCTAGCACCAAATTGCATTGGCCATCTGCTCTAACTTCTGGAGGCAGTCAAAATGATCTTTAGAATTCTTCCCTACCTTATTCCTGTGCTGAGATACAGGCTGCTCCAACCTGCTGTAAAATGCTTGATTTCGAGAGTGAGCGAAACTAATGAAAACACTGTTGGGGTAAAACCTAAAGGGAAAGGCCTAGCACCAAATTACATTGGCCATCTGATCTAACTTCTGGAGGCAGTCAAAATGATCCTTAGAATTCTTCCCTACCTTATTCCTGTGCTGAGATACAGGCTGCTCCAACCTGCTGTAAAATGCTTGATTTCAAGAGTGATCGAAACTAATGAAAACATTGTTGGGGTAAAACCTAAAGTGAAAGACCTAGCACCAAATACAATTTGCCATCTGATCTAACTTCTGGAGGCAGTCAAAATGAGTATTTGAATTCTTCCCTACCTTATTCCTGTGCTGAGATACAGGCTGCTCAAACCTGCTGTAAAATGCTTGATTTCGAGAGTGATCAAAACTAATGAAAACATTGTTGGCGAAAAACCTAAAGGGAAAGGCCTAGCACCAAATTGCATTGGCCATCTGACCTAACTTCTGGAGGCAGTCAAAATGATCCTTAGAATTCTTCCCTACCTTATTCCTGTGCTGAGATACAGGCTGCTCCAACCTGCTGTAAAATGCTTGATTTCGAGAGCGATCGAAACTAATGAAAACATTGTGGGGGTAAAACCTAAAGGGAAAGGCCTAGCACCAAATTGCATTGGCCATCTGATCTAACTTCTGGAGGCAGTCAAAATGAGTATTTGAATTCTTCCCTACCTTATTCCTGTGCTGAGATACAGGCTGCTCCAACCTGCTGTAAAATGCTCGATTTCGAGAGCGATCAAAACTACTGAAAACATTGTTGGCGAAAAACCTAAAGGGAAAGGCCTAGCACCAAATTGCATTGGCCATCTGATCTAACTTCTGGAGGCAGTCAAAATGATCCTTAGAATTCTTCCCTACCTTATTCCTGTGCTGAGATACAGGCTGCTCCAACCTGCTGTAAAATGCTTGATTTCGAGAGTGAGCGAAACTAATGAAAAAATTGTTGGGGTAAAACCTAAAGGGAAAGACCTAGCACCAAATACAATTTGCCATCTGATCTAACTTCTGGAGGCAGTCAAAATGAGTATTTGAATTCTTCCCTACCTTATTCCTGTGCTGAGATACAGGCTGCTCCAACCTGCTGTAAAATGCTTGATTTCGAGAGTGAGCGAAACTAATGAAAACATTGTTGGGGTAAAACCTAAAGGGAAAGACCTAGCACCAAATACAATTTGCCATCTGATCTAACTTCTGGAGGCAGTCAAAATGATCCTTAGAATTCTTCCCTACCTTATTCCTGTGCTGAGATACAGGCTGCTCCAACCTGCTGTAAAATGCTTGATTTCGAGAGTGAGCGAAACTAATGAAAACATTGTTGGGGTAAAACCTAAAGGGAAAGGCCTAGCACCAAATTGCATTGGCCATCTGATCTAACTTCTGGAGGCAGTCAAAATGATCCTTAGAATTCTTCCCTACCTTATTCCTGTGCTGAGATACAGGCTGCTCCAACCTGCTGTAAAATGCTTGATTTCGAGAGTGATCGAAACTAATGAAAACATTGTTGGGGTAAAACCTAAAGGGAAAGACCTAGCACCAAATACAATTTGCCATCTGATCTAACTTCTGGAGGCAGTCAAAATGAGTATTTGAATTCTTCCCTACCTTATTCCTGTGCTGAGATGCAGGCTGCTCCAACCTGCTGTAAAATGCTTGATTTCGAGAGCGATCAAAACTAATGAAAACATTGTTGGCGAAAAACCTAAAGGGAAAGGCCTAGCACCAAATTGCATTGGCCATCTGATCTAACTTCTGGAGGCAGTCAAAATGATCCTTAGAATTCTTCCCTACCTTATTCCTGTGCTGAGATACAGGCTGCTCCAACCTGCTGTAAAATGCTTGATTTCGAGAGTGAGCGAAACTAATGAAAACATTGTTTGGGTAAAACCTAAAGGGAAAGACCTGGCACCAAATACAATTTGCCATCTGATCTAACTTCTGGAGGCAGTGAAAATGATCCTTAGAATTCTTCCCTACCTTATTCCTGTGCTGAGATACAGGCTGCTCCAACCTGCTGTAAAATGCTTGATTTCGAGAGTGAGCGAAACTAATGAAAACATTGTTGGGGTAAAACCTAAAGGGAAAGGCCTAGAACCAAATTGCATTGGCCATATGATCTAACTTCTGGAGGCAGTCAAAATGAGTATTTGAATTCTTCCCTACCTTATTCCTCTGCTGAGATGCAGGCTGCTCCAACCTGCTGTAAAATGCTTGATTTCGAGAGTGATCAAAACTAATGAAAACATTGTTGGCGAAAAACCTAAAGGGAAAGGCCTCGCACCAAATTACATTGGCCATCTGATCTAACTTCTGGAGGCAGTCAAAATGATCCTTAGAATTCTTCCCTACCTTATTCCTGTGCTGAGATACAGGCTGCTCCAACCTGCTGAAAAAGGCTTGATTTCGAGAGTGAGCGAAACTAATGAAACCATTGTTGGGGTAAAACCTAAAGGGAAAGACCTAGCACCAAATACAATTAGCCATCTGATCTAACTTCTGGAGGCAGTCAAAATGAGTATTTGAATTCTTCCCTACCTTATTCCTCTGCTGAGATACAGGCTGCTCCAACCTGCTGTAAAATGCTTGATTTCGAGAGTGAGCGAAACTAATGAAAACACTGTTGGGTTAAAACCTAAAGGGAAAGGCCTAGCACCAAATTGCATTGGCCATCTGCTCTAACTTCTGGAGGCAGTCAAAATGATCTTTAGAATTCTTCCCTACCTTATTCCTGTGCTGAGATACAGGCTGCTCCAACCTGCTGTAAAATGCTTGATTTCGAGAGTGAGCGAAACTAATGAAAACACTGTTGGGGTAAAACCTAAAGGGAAAGGCCTAGCACCAAATTACATTGGCCATCTGATCTAACTTCTGGAGGCAGTCAAAATGATCCTTAGAATTCTTCCCTACCTTATTCCTGTGCTGAGATACAGGCTGCTCCAACCTGCTGTAAAATGCTTGATTTCAAGAGTGATCGAAACTAATGAAAACATTGTTGGGGTAAAACCTAAAGTGAAAGACCTAGCACCAAATACAATTTGCCATCTGATCTAACTTCTGGAGGCAGTCAAAATGAGTATTTGAATTCTTCCCTACCTTATTCCTCTGCTGAGATACAGGCTGCTCAAACCTGCTGTAAAATGCTTGATTTCGAGAGTGATCAAAACTAATGAAAACATTGTTGGCGAAAAACCTAAAGGGAAAGGCCTTGCACCAAATTGCATTGGCCATCTGATCTAACTTCTGGAGGCAGTCAAAATGATCCTTAGAATTCTTCCCTACCTTATTCCTGTGCTGAGATACAGGCTGCTCCAACCTGCTGTAAAATGCTTGATTTCGAGAGCGATCGAAACTATTGAAAACATTGTGGGGGTAAAACCTAAAGGGAAAGGCCTAGCACCAAATTGCATTGGCCATCTGATCTAACTTCTGGAGGCAGTCAAAATGAGTATTTGAATTCTTCCCTACCTTATTCCTGTGCTGAGATACAGGCTGCTCCAACCTGCTGTAAAATGCTCGATTTCGAGAGCGATCAAAACTACTGAAAACATTGTTGGCGAAAAACCTAAAGGGAAAGGCCTAGCACCAAATTGCATTGGCCATCTGATCTAACTTCTGGAGGCAGTCAAAATGATCCTTAGAATTCTTCCCTACCTTATTCCTGTGCTGAGATACAGGCTGCTCCAACCTGCTGTAAAATGCTTGATTTCGAAAGTGAGCGAAACTAATGAAAACATTGTTGGGGTAAAACCTAAAGGGAAAGACCTAGCACCAAATACAATTTGCCATCTGATCTAACTTCTGGAGGCAGTCAAAATGATCCTTAGAATTCTTCCCTACCTTATTCCTGTGCTGAGATACAGGCTGCTCCAACCTGCTGTAAAATGCTTGATTTCGAGAGTGAGCGAAACTAATGAAAACATTGTTGGGGTAAAACCTAAAGGGAAAGACCTAGCACCAAATACAATTTGCCATCTGATCTAACTTCTGGAGGCAGTCAAAATGAGTATTTGAATTCTTCCCTACCTTATTCCTGTGCTGAGATACAGGCTGCTCCAACCTGCTGTAAAATGCTTGATTTCGAGAGTGAGCGAAACTAATGAAAACATTGTTGGGGTAAAACCTAAAGGGAAAGGCTTAGCACCAAATTGCATTGGCCATCTGATCTAACTTCTGGAGGCAGTCAAAATGATCCTTAGAATTCTTCCCTACCTTATTCCTGTGCTGAGATACAGGCTGCTCCAACCTGCTGTAAAATGCTTGATTTCGAGAGTGAGCGAAACTAATGAAAACATTGCTGGGGTAAAACCTAAAGGGAAAGGCCTAGCACCAAATTGCATTGGCCATCTGATCTAACTTCTGGAGGCAGTCAAAATGATCCTTAGAATTCTTCCCTACCTTATTCCTGTCCTGAGATACAGGCTGCTCCAACCTGCTGTAAAATGCTTGATTTTGAGAGTGAGCGAAACTAATGAAAACATTGTTGGGGTAAAACCTAAAGGGAAAGGCCTAGCACCAAATTGCATTGGCCATCTGATCTAACTTCTGGAGGCAGTCAAAATGAGTATTTGAATTCTTCCCTACCTTATTCCTGTGCTGAGATACAGGCTGCTCCAACCTGCCGTAAAATGCTTGATTTCCAGAGTGAGCGAAAGTAATGAAAACATTGTTGGGGTAAAACCTAAAGGGAAAGACCTAGCACCAAATACAATTTGCCATCTGATCTAACTTCTGGAGGCAGTCAAAATGAGTATTTGAATTCTTCCCTACCTTATTCCTGTGCTGAGATACAGGCTGCTCCAACCTGCTGTAAAATGCTTGATTTCAAGAGTGATCGAAACTAATGAAAACATTGTTGGGGTAAAACCTAAAGGGGAAGACCTAGCACCAAATACAATTTGCCATCTGATCTAACTTCTGGAGGCAGTCAAAATGAGTATTTGAATTCTTCCCTACCTTATTCCTGTGCTGAGATACAGGCTGCTCCAACCTGCTGTAAAATGCTTGATTTCGAGAGTGAGAGAAACTAATGAAAACATTGTTGGGATAAAACCTAAAGGGAAAGGCCTAGAACCTAATTGCATTGGCCATCTGATCTAACTTCTGGAGGCAGTCAAAATGAGTATTTGAATTCTTCACTACCTTATTCCTGTGCTGAGATACAGGCTGCTCCAACCTGCTGTAAAATGCTTGATTTCGAGAGTGATCGAAACTAATGAAAACATTGTTGGGGTAAAACCTAAAGGGAAAAGGCCTAGCACCAAATACAATTTGCCATCTGATCTAACTTCTGGAGGCAGTCAAAATGAGTATTTGAATTCTTCCCTACCTTATTCCTCTGCTGAGATACAGGCTGCTCCAACCTGCTGTAAAATGCTTGATTTCGAGAGTGAGCGAAACTAATGAAAACATTGTTGGGGTAAAACCTAAAGGGAAAGGTCTAGCACCAAATTTCATTGGCCATCTGATCTAACTTCTGGAGGCAGTCAAAATGATCCTTAGAATTCTTCCCTACCTTATTCCTGTGCTGAGATGCAGGCTGCTCCAACCTCCTGTAAAATGCTTGATTTCGAGAGTGAGCGAAACTAATGAAAACATTGTTGGGGTAAAACCTAAAGGGAAAGGCCTAGCACCAAATTGCATTGGCCATCTGATCTAACTTCTGGAGGCAGTCAAAATGAGTATTTGAATTCTTCCCTACCTTATTCCTGTGCTGAGATGCAGGCTGCTCCAACCTGCTGTAAAATGCTTGATTTCGAGAGCGATCAAAACTAATGAAAACATTGTTGGCGAAAAACCTAAAGGGAAAGGCCTAGCACCAAATTGCATTGGCCATCTGATCTAACTTCTGGAGGCAGTCAAAATGATCCTTAGAATTCTTCCCTACCTTATTCCTGTGCTGAGATACAGGCTGCTCCAACCTGCTGTAAAATGCTTGATTTCGAGAGTGAGCGAAACTAATGAAAACATTGTTGGGGTAAAACCTAAAGGGAAAGGCCTAGCACCAAATTGCATTGGCCATCTGATCTAACTTCTGGAGGCAGTCAAAATGAGTATTTGAATTCTTCCCTACCTTATTCCTGTGCTGAGATGCAGGCTGCTCCAACCTGCTGTAAAATGCTTGATTTCGAGAGCGATCAAAACTAATGAAAACATTGTTGGCGAAAAACCTAAAGGGAAAGGTCTAGCACCAAATTGCATTGGCCATCTGATCTAACTTCTGGAGGCAGTCAAAATGATCCTTAGAATTCTTCCCTACCTTATTCCTCTGCTGAGATACAGGCTGCTCCAACCTGCTGTAAAATGCTTGATTTCGAGAGTGAGCGAAACTAATGAAAACATTGTTGGGGTAAAACCTAAAGGGAAAGACCTAGCACCAAATACAATTTGCCATCTGATCTAACTTCTGGAGGCAGTCAAAATGAGTATTTGAATTCTTCCCTACCTTATTCCTGTGCTGAGATACAGGCTGCTCCAACCTGCTGTAAAATGCTTGATTTCGAGAGTGAGCGAAACTAATGAAAACATTGTTGGGGTAAAACCTAAAGGGAAAGGCCTAGCACCAAATTGCTTTGGCCATCTGCTCTAACGTCTGGAGGCAGTCAAAATGATCCTTAGAATTCTTCCCTACCTTATTCCTGTGCTGAGATACAGGCTGCTCCAACCTGCTGTAAAATGCTTGATTTCAAGAGTGATCGAAACTAATGAAAACATTGTTGGGGTAAAACCTAAAGGGAAAGACCTAGCACCAAATACAATTTGCCATCTGATCTAACTTCTGGAGGCAGTCAAAATGAGTATTTGAATTCTTCCCTACCCTATTCCTCTGCTGAGATACAGGCTGCTCAAACCTGCTGTAAAATGCTTGATTTCGAGAGTGATCAAAACTAATGAAAACATTGTTGGCGAAAAACCTAAAGGGAAAGACCTAGCACCAAATTGCATTGGCCATCTGATCTAACTTCTGGAGGCAGTCAAAATGGTCCTTAGAATTCTTCCCTACCTTATTCCTGTGCTGAGATACAGGCTGCTCCAACCTGCTGTAAAATGCTTGATTTCGAGAGCGATCGAAACTAATGAAAACATTGTTGGGGTAAAACCTAAAGGGAAAGGCCTAGCACCAAATTGCATTGGCCATCTGATCTAACTTCTGGAGGCAGTCAAAATGAGTATTTGAATTCTTCCCTACCTTATTCCTGTGCTGAGATACAGGCTGCTCCAACCTGCTGTAAAATGCTTGATTTCGAGAGTGATCGAAACTAATGAAAACATTGTTGGGGTAAAACCTAAAGGGAAAGGCCTAGCACCAAATACAACTTGCCATCTGATCTAACTTCTGGAGGCAGTCAAAATGAGTATTTGAATTCTTCCCTACCTTATTCCTGTGCTGAGATACAGGCTGCTCCAACCTGCTGTAAAATGCTTGATTTCGAGAGTGAGCGAAACTAATGAAAACATTGTTGGCGAAAAACCTAAAGGGAAAGGCCTAGCACCAAATTGCATTGGCCATCTGATCTAACTTCTGGAGGCAGTCAAAATGATCCTTAGAATTCTTCCCTACCTTATTCCTGTGCTGAGATGCAGGCTGCTCCAACCTGCTGTAAAATGCTTGATTTCGAGAGTGAGCGAAACTAATGAAAACATTGTTGGGGTAAAACCGAAAGGGAAAGGCCTAGCACCAAATTGCATTGGCCATCTGATCTAACTTCTGGAGGCAGTCAAAATGAGTATTTGAATTCTTCCCTACCTTATTCCTGTGCTGAGATGCAGGCTGCTCCAACCTGCTGTAAAATGCTTGATTTCGAGAGCGATCAAAACTAATGAAAACATTGTTGGGGTAAAACCTAAAGGGAAAGGCCTAGCACCAAATTGCATTGGCCATCTGATCTAACTTCTGGAGGCAGTCAAAATGATCCTTAGAATTCTTCCCTACCTTATTCCTGTGCTGAGATACAGGCTGCTCCAACCTGCTGTAAAATGCTTGATTTCGAGAGTGAGCGAAACTAATGAAAACATTGTTGGGGTAAAACCTAAAGGGAAAGGCCTAGCACCAAATTGCATTGGCCATCTGATCTAACTTCTGGAGGCAGTCAAAATGAGTATTTGAATTCTTCCCTACCTTATTCCTGTGCTGAGATACAGGCTGCTCCAACCTGCTGTAAAATGCTTGATTTCGAGAGCGATCAAAACTAATGAAAACATTGTTGGCGAAAAACCTAAAGGGAAAGGCCTAGCACCAAATTGCATTGGCCATCTGATCTAACTTCTGGAGGCAGTCAAAATGGTCCTTAGAATTCTCCCCTACCTTATTCCTGTGCTGAGATACAGGCTGCTCCAACCTGCTGTAAAATGCTTGATTTCGAGAGTGAGCGAAACTAATGAAAACATTGTTGGGGTAAAACCTAAAGGGAAAGGCCTAGCACCAAATTGCATTGGCCATCTGCTCTAACGTCTGGAGGCAGTCAAAATGATCCTTAGAATTCTTCCCTACCTTATTCCTGTGCTGAGATACAGGCTGCTCCAACCTGCTGTAAAATGCTTGATTTCAAGAGTGATCGAAACTAATGAAAACATTGTTGGGGTGAAACCTACAGGGAAAGACCTAGCACCAAATACAATTTGCCATCTGATCTAACTTCTGGAGGCAGTCAAAATGAGTATTTGAATTCTTCCCTACCCTATTCCTCTGCTGAGATACAGGCTGCTCAAGCCTGCTGTAAAATGCTTGATTTCGAGAGTGATCAAAACTAATGAAAACATTGTTGGCGAAAAACCTAAAGGGAAAGGCCTAGCACCAAATTGCATTGGCCATCTGATCTAACTTCTGGAGGCAGTCAAAATGATCCTTAGAATTCTTCCCTAACTTATTCCTGTGCTGAGATACAGGCTGCTCCAACCTGCTGTAAAATGCTTGATTTCGAGAGTGAGCGAAACTAATGAAAACATTGTTGGGGTAAAACCTAAAGGGAAAGGCTTAGCACCAAATTGCATTGGCCATCTGATCTAACTTCTGGAGGCAGTCAAAATGATCCTTAGAATTCTTCCCTACCTTATTCCTGTGCTGAGATACAGGCTGCTCCAACCTGCTGTAAAATGCTTGATTTCGAGAGCGATCAAAACTAATGAAAACATTGTTGGCGAAAAACCTAAAGGGAAAGGTCTAGCACCAAATTGCATTGGCCATCTGATCTAACTTCTGTAGGCAGTCAAAATGATACTTAGAATTCTTCCCTACCTTATTCCTGTGCTGAGATACAGGCTGCTCCAACCTGCTGTAAAATGCTTGATTTCAAGAGTGAGCGAAACTAATGAAAACATTGTTGGGGTAAAACCTAAAGGGAAAGACCTAGCACCAAATACAATTTGCCATCTGATCTAACTTCTGGAGGCAGTCAAAATGATCCTTAGAATTCTTCCCTACCTTATTCCTGTGCTGAGATACAGGCTGCTGCAACCTGCTGTAAAATGCTTGATTTCGAGAGTGAGCAAAACTAATGAAAACATTGTTGGGGTAAAACCTAAAGGGAAAGACCTAGCACCAAATACAATTTGCCATCTGATCTAACTTCTGGAGGCAGTCAAAATGAGTATTTGAATTCTTCCCTACCTTATTCCTCTGCTGAGATAGAGGCTGCTCCAACCTGCTGTAAAATGCTTGATTTCGAGAGTGATCGAAACTAATGAAAACATTGTTGGGGTAAAACCTAAAGGGAAAGGCCTAGCACCAAATTGCATTGGCCATCTGATCTAACTTCTGGAGGCAGTCAAAATGATCCTTAGAATTCTTCCCTACCTTATTCCTGTGCTGAGATACAGGCTGCTCCAACCTGCTGTAAAATGCATTGTTGGGGTAAAACCTAAAGGGAAAGGCCTAGCACCAAATTGCATTGGCCATCTGATCTAACTTCTGGAGGCAGTCAAAATGAGTATTTGAATTCTTCCCTACCTTATTCCTGTGCTGAGATACAGGCTGCTCCAACCTGCTGTAAAATGCTTGATTTCGAGAGTGAGCGAAACTAATGAAAACATTGTTGGGGTAAAACCTAAAGGGAAAGGCCTAGCACCAAATTGCATTGGCCATCTGATCTAACTTCTGGAGGCAGTCAAAATGAGTATTTGAATTCTTCCCTACCTTATTCCTGTGCTGAGATGCAGGCTGCTCCAACCTGCTGTAAAATGCTTGATTTCGAGAGCGATCAAAACTAATGAAAACATTGTTGGCGAAAAACCTAAAGGGAAAGGCCTAGCACCAAATTGCATTGGCCATCTGATCTAACTTCTGGAGGCAGTCAAAATGATCCTTAGAATTCTTCCCTACCTTATTCCTGTGCTGAGATACAGGCTGCTCCAACCTGCTGTAAAATGCTTGATTTCAAGAGTGAGCGAAACTAATGAAAACATTGTTGGGGTAAAACCTAAAGGGAAAGGCCTAGCACCAAATTCCATTGGCCATCTGATCTAACTTCTGGAGGCAGTCAAAATGATCCTTAGAATTCTTCCCTACCTTATTCCTGTGCTGAGATACAGGCTGCTCCAACCTGCGGTAAAATGCTTGATTTCGAGAGTGAGCGAAACTAATGAAAACATTGTTGGGGTAAAACCTAAAGGGAACGGTCTAGCACCAAATACAATTTGCCATCTGATCTAACTTCTGGAGGCAGTCAAAATGATCCTTAGAATTCTTCCCTACCTTATTCCTGTGCTGAGATACAGGCTGCTCCAACCTGCTGTAAAATGCTTGATTTCAAGAGTGAGCGAAACTAATGAAAACATTGTTGGGATAAAACCTAAAGGGAAAGACCTAGCACCAAATACAATTTGCCATCTGATCTAACTTCTGGAGGCAGTCAAAATGAGTATTTGAATTCTTCCCTACCTTATTCCTCTGCTGAGATAGAGGCTGCTCCAACCTGCTGTAAAATGCTTGATTTCGAGAGTGAGCGAAACTAATGAAAACATTGTTGGGGTAAAACCTAAAGGGAAAGGCCTAGCACCAAATTGCATTGGCCATCTGATCTAACTTCTGGAGGCAGTCAAAATGATCCTTAGAATTCTTCCCTACCTTATTCCTGTGCTGAGATACAGGCTGCTCCAACCTGCTGTAAAATGCTTGATTTCGAGAGTGAGCGAAACTAATGAAAACATTGTTGGGGTAAAACCTAAAGGGAAAGGCCTAGCACCAAATTCCATTGGCCATCTGATCTAACTTCTGGAGGCAGTCAAAATGATCCTTAGAATTCTTCCCTACCTTATTCCTGTGCTGAGATACAGGCTGCTCCAACCTGCTGTAAAATGCTTGATTTCGAGAGTGAGCGAAACTAATGAAAACATTGTTGGGGTAAAACCTAAAGGGAAAGGCCTAGCACCAAATTGCATTGGCCATCTGATCTAACTTCTGGAGGCAGTCAAAATGAGTATTTGAATTCTTCCCTACCTTATTCCTGTGCTGAGATACAGGCTGCTCCAACCTGCTGTAAAATGCTTGATTTCAAGAGTGAGCGAAACTAATGAAAACATTGTTGGGGTAAAACCTAAAGGGAAAGGCCTAGCACCAAATTCCATTGGCCATCTGATCTAACTTCTGGAGGCAGTCAAAATGATCCTTAGAATTCTTCCCTACCTTATTCCTGTGCTGAGATACAGGCTGCTCCAACCTGCGGTAAAATGCTTGATTTCGAGAGTGAGCGAAACTAATGAAAACATTGTTGGGGTAAAACCTAAAGGGAACGGTCTAGCACCAAATTGCATTGGCCATCTGATCTAACTTCTGGAGGCAGTCAAAATGATCCTTAGAATTCTTCCCTACCTTATTCCTGTGCTGAGATACAGGCTGCTCCAACCTGCTGTAAAATGCTTGATTTCAAGAGTGAGCGAAACTAATGAAAACATTGTTGGGATAAAACCTAAAGGGAAAGACCTAGCACCAAATACAATTTGCCATCTGATCTAACTTCTGGAGGCAGTCAAAATGAGTATTTGAATTCTTCCCTACCTTATTCCTCTGCTGAGATAGAGGCTGCTCCAACCTGCTGTAAAATGCTTGATTTCGAGAGTGAGCGAAACTAATGAAAACATTGTTGGGGTAAAACCTAAAGGGAAAGGCCTAGCACCAAATTGCATTGGCCATCTGATCTAACTTCTGGAGGCAGTCAAAATGATCCTTAGAATTCTTCCCTACCTTATTCCTGTGCTGAGATACAGGCTGCTCCAACCTGCTGTAAAATGCTTGATTTCGAGAGTGAGCGAAACTAATGAAAACATTGTTGGGGTAAAACCTAAAGGGAAAGGCCTAGCACCAAATTCCATTGGCCATCTGATCTAACTTCTGGAGGCAGTCAAAATGATCCTTAGAATTCTTCCCTACCTTATTCCTGTGCTGAGATACAGGCTGCTCCAACCTGCTGTAAAATGCTTGATTTCGAGAGTGAGCGAAACTAATGAAAACATTGTTGGGGTAAAACCTAAAGGGAAAGGCCTAGCACCAAATTGCATTGGCCATCTGATCTAACTTCTGGAGGCAGTCAAAATGAGTATTTGAATTCTTCCCTACCTTATTCCTGTGCTGAGATGCAGGCTGCTCCAACCTGCTGTAAAATGCTTGATTTCGAGAGCGATCAAAACTAATGAAAACTTTGTTGGCGAAAAACCTAAAGGGAAAGGCCTAGCACCAAATTGCATTGGCCATCTGATCTAACTTCTGGAGGCAGTCAAAATGATCCTTAGAATTCTTCCCTACCTTATTCCTGTGCTGAGATACAGGCTGCTCCAACCTGCTGTAAAATGCTTGATTTCGAGAGTGAGCGAAACTAATGAAAACATTGTTGGGGTAAAACCTAAAGGGAAAGACCTGGCACCAAATACAATTTGCCAACTGATCTAACTTGTGGAGGCAGTCAAAATGATCCTTAGAATTCTTCCCTACCTTATTCCTGTGCTGAGATACAGGCTGCTCCAACCTGCTGTAAAATGCTTGATTTCGAGAGTGAGTGAAACTAATGAAAACATTGTTGGGGTAAAACCTAAAGGGAAAGGCCTAGCACCAAATTGCATTGGCCATCTGATCTAACTTCTGGAGGCAGTCAAAATGAGTATTTGAATTCTTCCCTACCTTATTCCTGTGCTGAGATGCAGGCTGCTCCAACCTGCTGTAAAATGCTTGATTTCGAGAGTGATCAAAACTAATGAAAACATTGTTGGGGTAAAACCTAAAGGGAAAGACCTAGCACCAAATTACATTGGCCATCTGATCTAACTTCTGGAGGCAGTCAAAATGATCCTTAGAATTCTTCCCTACCTTATTCCTGTGCTGAGATACAGGGTGCTCCAACCTGCTGTAAAATGCTTGATTTCGAGAGTGAGCGAAACTAATGAAAACATTGTTGGGGTAAAACCTAAAGGGAAAGGCCTAGCACCAAATTGCATTGGCCATCTGCTCTAACTTCTGGAGGCAGTCAAAATGAGTATTTGAATTCTTCCCTACCTTATTCCTGTGCTGAGATACAGGCTGCTCCAACCTGCTGTAAAATGCTTGATTTCGAGAGTGAGCGAAACTAATGAAAACATTGTTGGGGTAAAACCTAAAGGGAAAGGCCTAGCACCAAATACAATTTGCCATCTGATCTAACTTCTGGAGGCAGTCAAAATGAGTATTTGAATTCTTCCCCACCTTATTCCTCTGCTGAGATACAGGCTGCTCCAACCTGCTGTAAAATGCTTGATTTCAAGAGTGATCGAAACTAATGAAAACATTGTTGGGGTAAAACCTAAAGGGAAAGGTCTAGCACCAAATACAATTTGCCATCTGATCTAACTTCTGGAGGCAGTCAAAATGAGTATTTGAATTCTTCCCTACCTTATTCCTCTGCTGAGATACAGGCTGCTCCAACCTGCTGTAAAATGCTTGATTTCGAGAGTGATCAAAACTAATGAAAACATTGTTGGCAAAAAACCTAAAGGGAAAGGCCTAGCACCAAATTGCATTGGCCATCTGATCTAACTTCTGGAGGCAGTCAAAATGAGTATTTGAATTCCTCCCCACCTTATTCCTCTGCTGAGATACAGGCTGCTCCAACCTGCTGTAAAATGCTTGATTTCAAGAGTGAGCGAAACTAATGAAAACATTGTTGGGGTAAAACCTAAAGGGAAAGACCTAGCACCAAATCCAATTTGCCATCTGATCTAACTTTTGGCGGCAGTCAAAATGATCCTTAGAATTCTTCCCTACCTTATTCCTCTGCTGAGATACAGGCTGCTCCAACCTGCTGTAAAATGCTTGATTTCGAGAGTGAGCGAAACTAATGAAAACATTGTTGGGGTAAAACCTAAAGGGAAAGGCCTAGCACCAAATTGCATTGGCCATCTGATCTAACTTCTGGAGGCAGTCAAAATGAGTATTTGAATTCTTCCCTACCTTATTCCTGTGCTGAGATACAGGCTGCTCCAACCTGCTGTAAAATGCTTGATTTCGAGAGTGATCGAAACTAATGAAAACATTGTTGGGGTAAAACCTAAAGGGAAAGGCCTAGCACCAAATACAATTTGCCATCTGATCTAACTTCTGGAGGTAGTCAAAATGAGTATTTGAATTCTTCCCTACCTTATTCCTGTGCTGAGATACAGGCTGCTCCAACCTGCTGTAAAATGCTTGATTTCGAGAGTGAGCGAAACTAATGAAAACATTGTTGGGGTAAAACCTAAAGGGAACGGTCTAGCACCAAATTGCATTGGCCATCTGATCTAACTTCTGGAGGCAGTCAAAATGATCCTTAGAATTCTTCCCTACCTTATTCCTGTGCTGAGATACAGGCTGCTCCAACCTGCTGTAAAATGCTTGATTTCAAGAGTGAGCGAAACTAATGAAAACATTGTTGGGATAAAACCTAAAGGGAAAGACCTAGCACCAAATACAATTTGCCATCTGATCTAACTTCTGGAGGCAGTCAAAATGATCCTTAGAATTCTTCCCTACCTTATTCCTGTGCTGAGATACAGGCTGCTCCAACCTGCTGTAAAATGCTTGATTTCGAGAGTGAGCAAAACTAATGAAAACATTGTTGGGGTAAAACCTAAAGGGAAAGACCTAGCACCAAATCCAATTTGCCATCTGATCTAACTTCTGGAGGCAGTCAAAATGAGTATTTGAATTCTTCCCTACCTTATTCCTCTGCTGAGATAGAGGCTGCTCCAACCTGCTGTAAAATGCTTGATTTCGAGAGTGATCGAAACTAATGAAAACATTGTTGGGGTAAAACCTAAAGGGAAAGGCCTAGCACCAAATTGCATTGGCCATCTGATCTAACTTCTGGAGGCAGTCAAAATGATCCTTAGAATTCTTCCCTACCTTATTCCTGTGCTGAGATACAGGCTGCTCCAACCTGCTGTAAAATGCTTGATTTCGAGAGTGAGCGAAACTAATGAAAACATTGTTGGGGTAAAACCTAAAGGGAAAGACCTGGCACCAAATACAATTTGCCATCTGATCTAACTTCTGGAGGCAGTCAAAATGATCCTTAGAATTCTTCCCTACCTTATTCCTGTGCTGAGATACAGGCTGCTCCAACCTGCTGTAAAATGCTTGATTTCGAGAGTGAGTGAAACTAATGAAAACATTGTTGGGGTAAAACCTAAAGGGAAAGGCCTAGCACCAAATTGCATTGGCCATCTGATCTAACTTCTGGAGGCAGTCAAAATGAGTATTTGAATTCTTCCCTACCTTATTCCTGTGCTGAGATGCAGGCTGCTCCAACCTGCTGTAAAATGCTTGATTTCGAGAGTGATCAAAACTAATGAAAACATTGTTGGCGAAAAACCTAAAGGGAAAGGCCTAGCACCAAATTACATTGGCCATCTGATCTAACTTCTGGAGGCAGTCAAAATGATCCTTAGAATTCTTCCCTACCTTATTCCTGTGCTGAGATACAGGCTGCTCCAACCTGCTGTAAAATGCTTGATTTCGAGAGTGAGCGAAACTAATGAAAACATTGTTGGGGTAAAACCTAAAGGGAAAGGCCTAGCACCAAATTGCATTGGCCATCTGCTCTAACTTCTGGAGGCAGTCAAAATGAGTATTTGAATTCTTCACTACCTTATTCCTGTGCTGAGATACAGGCTGCTCCAACCTGCTGTAAAATGCTTGATTTCGAGAGTGAGCGAAACTAATGAAAACATTGTTGGGGTAAAACCTAAAGGGAAAGGCCTAGCACCAAATACAATTTGCCATCTGATCTAACTTCTGGAGGCAGTCAAAATGAGTATTTGAATTCTTCCCCACCTTATTCCTCTGCTGAGATACAGGCTGCTCCAACCTGCTGTAAAATGCTTGATTTCAAGAGTGATCGAAACTAATGAAAACATTGTTGGGGTAAAACCTAAAGGGAAAGGTCTAGCACCAAATACAATTTGCCATCTGATCTAACTTCTGGAGGCAGTCAAAATGAGTATTTGAATTCTTCCCTACCTTATTCCTCTGCTGAGATACAGGCTGCTCCAACCTGCTGTAAAATGCTTGATTTCGAGAGTGATCAAAACTAATGAAAACATTGTTGGCAAAAAACCTAAAGGGAAAGGCCTAGCACCAAATTGCATTGGCCATCTGATCTAACTTCTGGAGGCAGTCAAAATGAGTATTTGAATTCCTCCCCACCTTATTCCTCTGCTGAGATACAGGCTGCTCCAACCTGCTGTAAAATGCTTGATTTCAAGAGTGATCGAAACTAATGAAAACATTGTTGGGGTAAAACCTAAAGGGAAAGACCTAGCACCAAATCCAATTTGCCATCTGATCTAACTTTTGGCGGCAGTCAAAATGATCCTTAGAATTCTTCCCTACCTTATTCCTGTGCTGAGATACAGGCTGCTCCAACCTGCTGTAAAATGCTTGATTTCGAGAGTGATCGAAACTAATGAAAACATTGTTGGGGTAAAACCTAAAGGGAAAGGCCTAGCACCAAATACAATTTGCCATCTGATCTAACTTCTGGAGGTAGTCAAAATGAGTATTTGAATTCTTCCCTACCTTATTCCTGTGCTGAGATACAGGCTGCTCCAACCTGCTGTAAAATGCTTGATTTCGAGAGTGATCGAAACTAATGAAAACATTGTTGGGGTAAAACCTAAAGGGAAAGGCCTAGCAGCAAATTGCATTGGCCATCTGATCTAACTTCTGGAGGCTGTGAAAATGATCCTTAGAATTCTTCCCTACCTTTTTCCTCTGCTGAGATACAGGCTGCTCCAACCTGCTGTAAAATGCTTGATTTCGAGAGTGAGCGAAACTAATGAAAACATTGTTGGGGTAAAACCTAAAGGGAAAGGCCTAGCAGCAAATTGCATTGGCCATCTGATCTAACTTCTGGAGGCAGTCAAAATGATCCTTAGAATTCTTCCCTACCTTATTCCTCTGCTGAGATACAGGCTGCTCCAACCTGCTGTAAAATGCTTGATTTCGAGAGTGAGCGAAACTAATGAAAACATTGTTGGGGTAAAACCTAAAGGGAAAGGCCTAGCACCAAATTGCATTGGCCATCTGATCTAACTTCTGGAGGCAGTCAAAATGAGTATTTGAATTCTTCCCTACCTTATTCCTGTGCTGAGATACAGGCTGCTCCAACCTGCTGTAAAATGCTTGATTTCAAGAGTGAGCGAAACTAATGAAAACATTGTTGGGATAAAACCTAAAGGGAAAGACCTAGCACCAAATCCAATTTGCCATCTGATCTAACTTCTGGAGGCAGTCAAAATGATCCTTAGAATTCTTCCCTACCTTATTCCTGTGCTGAGATACAGGCTGCTCCAACCTGCTGTAAAATGCTTGATTTCGAGAGTGAGCGAAACTAATGAAAACATTGTTGGGGTAAAACCTAAAGGGAAAGGCCTAGCACCAAATTCCATTGGCCATCTGATCTAACTTCTGGAGGCAGTCAAAATGATCCTTAGAATTCTTCCCTACCTTATTCCTGTGCTGAGATACAGGCTGCTCCAACCTGCTGTAAAATGCTTGATTTCGAGAGTGAGCGAAACTAATGAAAACATTGTTGGGGTAAAACCTAAAGGGAAAGGCCTAGCACCAAATTGCATTGGCCATCTGATCTAACTTCTGGAGGCAGTCAAAATGAGTATTTGAATTCTTCCCTACCTTATTCCTGTGCTGAGATGCAGGCTGCTCCAACCTGCTGTAAAATGCTTGATTTCGAGAGCGATCAAAACTAATGAAAACTTTGTTGGCGAAAAACCTAAAGGGAAAGGCCTAGCACCAAATTGCATTGGCCATCTGATCTAACTTCTGGAGGCAGTCAAAATGATCCTTAGAATTCTTCCCTACCTTATTCCTGTGCTGAGATACAGGCTGCTGCAACCTGCTGTAAAATGCTTGATTTCGAGAGTGAGCAAAACTAATGAAAACATTGTTGGGGTAAAACCTAAAGGGAAAGGCCTAGCACCAAATACAATTTGCCATCTGATCTAACTTCTGGAGGCAGTCAAAATGAGTATTTGAATTCTTCCCTACCTTATTCCTCTGCTGAGATAGAGGCTGCTCCAACCTGCAGTAAAATGCTTGATTTCGAGAGTGATCGAAACTAATGAAAACATTGTTGGGGTAAAACCTAAAGGGAAAGGCCTAGCACCAAATTGCATTGGCCATCTGATCTAACTTCTGGAGGCAGTCAAAATGATCCTTAGAATTCTTCCCTACCTTATTCCTGTGCTGAGATACAGGCTGCTCCAACCTGCTGTAAAATGCATTGTTGGGGTAAAACCTAAAGGGAAAGGCCTAGCACCAAATTGCATTGGCCATCTGATCTAACTTCTGGAGGCAGTCAAAATGAGTATTTGAATTCTTCCCTACCTTATTCCTGTGCTGAGATACAGGCTGCTCCAACCTGCTGTAAAATGCTTGATTTCGAGAGTGAGCGAAACTAATGAAAACATTGTTGGGGTAAAACCTAAAGGGAAAGGCCTAGCACCAAATTGCATTGGCCATCTGATCTAACTTCTGGAGGCAGTCAAAATGAGTATTTGAATTCTTCCCTACCTTATTCCTGTGCTGAGATGCAGGCTGCTCCAACCTGCTGTAAAATGCTTGATTTCGAGAGCGATCAAAACTAATGAAAACATTGTTGGCGAAAAACCTAAAGGGAAAGGCCTAGCACCAAATTGCATTGGCCATCTGATCTAACTTCTGGAGGCAGTCAAAATGATCCTTAGAATTCTTCCCTACCTTATTCCTGTGCTGAGATACAGGCTGCTCCAACCTGCTGTAAAATGCTTGATTTCAAGAGTGAGCGAAACTAATGAAAACATTGTTGGGGTAAAACCTAAAGGGAAAGGCCTAGCACCAAATTCCATTGGCCATCTGATCTAACTTCTGGAGGCAGTCAAAATGATCCTTAGAATTCTTCCCTACCTTATTCCTGTGCTGAGATACAGGCTGCTCCAACCTGCGGTAAAATGCTTGATTTCGAGAGTGAGCGAAACTAATGAAAACATTGTTGGGGTAAAACCTAAAGGGAACGGTCTAGCACCAAATACAATTTGCCATCTGATCTAACTTCTGGAGGCAGTCAAAATGATCCTTAGAATTCTTCCCTACCTTATTCCTGTGCTGAGATACAGGCTGCTCCAACCTGCTGTAAAATGCTTGATTTCAAGAGTGAGCGAAACTAATGAAAACATTGTTGGGATAAAACCTAAAGGGAAAGACCTAGCACCAAATACAATTTGCCATCTGATCTAACTTCTGGAGGCAGTCAAAATGAGTATTTGAATTCTTCCCTACCTTATTCCTCTGCTGAGATAGAGGCTGCTCCAACCTGCTGTAAAATGCTTGATTTCGAGAGTGAGCGAAACTAATGAAAACATTGTTGGGGTAAAACCTAAAGGGAAAGGCCTAGCACCAAATTGCATTGGCCATCTGATCTAACTTCTGGAGGCAGTCAAAATGATCCTTAGAATTCTTCCCTACCTTATTCCTGTGCTGAGATACAGGCTGCTCCAACCTGCTGTAAAATGCTTGATTTCGAGAGTGAGCGAAACTAATGAAAACATTGTTGGGGTAAAACCTAAAGGGAAAGGCCTAGCACCAAATTCCATTGGCCATCTGATCTAACTTCTGGAGGCAGTCAAAATGATCCTTAGAATTCTTCCCTACCTTATTCCTGTGCTGAGATACAGGCTGCTCCAACCTGCTGTAAAATGCTTGATTTCGAGAGTGAGCGAAACTAATGAAAACATTGTTGGGGTAAAACCTAAAGGGAAAGGCCTAGCACCAAATTGCATTGGCCATCTGATCTAACTTCTGGAGGCAGTCAAAATGAGTATTTGAATTCTTCCCTACCTTATTCCTGTGCTGAGATACAGGCTGCTCCAACCTGCTGTAAAATGCTTGATTTCAAGAGTGAGCGAAACTAATGAAAACATTGTTGGGGTAAAACCTAAAGGGAAAGGCCTAGCACCAAATTCCATTGGCCATCTGATCTAACTTCTGGAGGCAGTCAAAATGATCCTTAGAATTCTTCCCTACCTTATTCCTGTGCTGAGATACAGGCTGCTCCAACCTGCGGTAAAATGCTTGATTTCGAGAGTGAGCGAAACTAATGAAAACATTGTTGGGGTAAAACCTAAAGGGAACGGTCTAGCACCAAATTGCATTGGCCATCTGATCTAACTTCTGGAGGCAGTCAAAATGATCCTTAGAATTCTTCCCTACCTTATTCCTGTGCTGAGATACAGGCTGCTCCAACCTGCTGTAAAATGCTTGATTTCAAGAGTGAGCGAAACTAATGAAAACATTGTTGGGATAAAACCTAAAGGGAAAGACCTAGCACCAAATACAATTTGCCATCTGATCTAACTTCTGGAGGCAGTCAAAATGAGTATTTGAATTCTTCCCTACCTTATTCCTCTGCTGAGATAGAGGCTGCTCCAACCTGCTGTAAAATGCTTGATTTCGAGAGTGAGCGAAACTAATGAAAACATTGTTGGGGTAAAACCTAAAGGGAAAGGCCTAGCACCAAATTGCATTGGCCATCTGATCTAACTTCTGGAGGCAGTCAAAATGATCCTTAGAATTCTTCCCTACCTTATTCCTGTGCTGAGATACAGGCTGCTCCAACCTGCTGTAAAATGCTTGATTTCGAGAGTGAGCGAAACTAATGAAAACATTGTTGGGGTAAAACCTAAAGGGAAAGGCCTAGCACCAAATTCCATTGGCCATCTGATCTAACTTCTGGAGGCAGTCAAAATGATCCTTAGAATTCTTCCCTACCTTATTCCTGTGCTGAGATACAGGCTGCTCCAACCTGCTGTAAAATGCTTGATTTCGAGAGTGAGCGAAACTAATGAAAACATTGTTGGGGTAAAACCTAAAGGGAAAGGCCTAGCACCAAATTGCATTGGCCATCTGATCTAACTTCTGGAGGCAGTCAAAATGAGTATTTGAATTCTTCCCTACCTTATTCCTGTGCTGAGATGCAGGCTGCTCCAACCTGCTGTAAAATGCTTGATTTCGAGAGCGATCAAAACTAATGAAAACTTTGTTGGCGAAAAACCTAAAGGGAAAGGCCTAGCACCAAATTGCATTGGCCATCTGATCTAACTTCTGGAGGCAGTCAAAATGATCCTTAGAATTCTTCCCTACCTTATTCCTGTGCTGAGATACAGGCTGCTCCAACCTGCTGTAAAATGCTTGATTTCGAGAGTGAGCGAAACTAATGAAAACATTGTTGGGGTAAAACCTAAAGGGAAAGACCTGGCACCAAATACAATTTGCCAACTGATCTAACTTGTGGAGGCAGTCAAAATGATCCTTAGAATTCTTCCCTACCTTATTCCTGTGCTGAGATACAGGCTGCTCCAACCTGCTGTAAAATGCTTGATTTCGAGAGTGAGTGAAACTAATGAAAACATTGTTGGGGTAAAACCTAAAGGGAAAGGCCTAGCACCAAATTGCATTGGCCATCTGATCTAACTTCTGGAGGCAGTCAAAATGAGTATTTGAATTCTTCCCTACCTTATTCCTGTGCTGAGATGCAGGCTGCTCCAACCTGCTGTAAAATGCTTGATTTCGAGAGTGATCAAAACTAATGAAAACATTGTTGGGGTAAAACCTAAAGGGAAAGACCTAGCACCAAATTACATTGGCCATCTGATCTAACTTCTGGAGGCAGTCAAAATGATCCTTAGAATTCTTCCCTACCTTATTCCTGTGCTGAGATACAGGGTGCTCCAACCTGCTGTAAAATGCTTGATTTCGAGAGTGAGCGAAACTAATGAAAACATTGTTGGGGTAAAACCTAAAGGGAAAGGCCTAGCACCAAATTGCATTGGCCATCTGCTCTAACTTCTGGAGGCAGTCAAAATGAGTATTTGAATTCTTCCCTACCTTATTCCTGTGCTGAGATACAGGCTGCTCCAACCTGCTGTAAAATGCTTGATTTCGAGAGTGAGCGAAACTAATGAAAACATTGTTGGGGTAAAACCTAAAGGGAAAGGCCTAGCACCAAATACAATTTGCCATCTGATCTAACTTCTGGAGGCAGTCAAAATGAGTATTTGAATTCTTCCCCACCTTATTCCTCTGCTGAGATACAGGCTGCTCCAACCTGCTGTAAAATGCTTGATTTCAAGAGTGATCGAAACTAATGAAAACATTGTTGGGGTAAAACCTAAAGGGAAAGGTCTAGCACCAAATACAATTTGCCATCTGATCTAACTTCTGGAGGCAGTCAAAATGAGTATTTGAATTCTTCCCTACCTTATTCCTCTGCTGAGATACAGGCTGCTCCAACCTGCTGTAAAATGCTTGATTTCGAGAGTGATCAAAACTAATGAAAACATTGTTGGCAAAAAAACCTAAAGGGAAAGGCCTAGCACCAAATTGCATTGGCCATCTGATCTAACTTCTGGAGGCAGTCAAAATGAGTATTTGAATTCCTCCCCACCTTATTCCTCTGCTGAGATACAGGCTGCTCCAACCTGCTGTAAAATGCTTGATTTCAAGAGTGAGCGAAACTAATGAAAACATTGTTGGGGTAAAACCTAAAGGGAAAGACCTAGCACCAAATCCAATTTGCCATCTGATCTAACTTTTGGCGGCAGTCAAAATGATCCTTAGAATTCTTCCCTACCTTATTCCTCTGCTGAGATACAGGCTGCTCCAACCTGCTGTAAAATGCTTGATTTCGAGAGTGAGCGAAACTAATGAAAACATTGTTGGGGTAAAACCTAAAGGGAAAGGCCTAGCACCAAATTGCATTGGCCATCTGATCTAACTTCTGGAGGCAGTCAAAATGAGTATTTGAATTCTTCCCTACCTTATTCCTGTGCTGAGATACAGGCTGCTCCAACCTGCTGTAAAATGCTTGATTTCGAGAGTGATCGAAACTAATGAAAACATTGTTGGGGTAAAACCTAAAGGGAAAGGCCTAGCACCAAATACAATTTGCCATCTGATCTAACTTCTGGAGGTAGTCAAAATGAGTATTTGAATTCTTCCCTACCTTATTCCTGTGCTGAGATACAGGCTGCTCCAACCTGCTGTAAAATGCTTGATTTCGAGAGTGAGCGAAACTAATGAAAACATTGTTGGGGTAAAACCTAAAGGGAACGGTCTAGCACCAAATTGCATTGGCCATCTGATCTAACTTCTGGAGGCAGTCAAAATGATCCTTAGAATTCTTCCCTACCTTATTCCTGTGCTGAGATACAGGCTGCTCCAACCTGCTGTAAAATGCTTGATTTCAAGAGTGAGCGAAACTAATGAAAACATTGTTGGGATAAAACCTAAAGGGAAAGACCTAGCACCAAATACAATTTGCCATCTGATCTAACTTCTGGAGGCAGTCAAAATGATCCTTAGAATTCTTCCCTACCTTATTCCTGTGCTGAGATACAGGCTGCTCCAACCTGCTGTAAAATGCTTGATTTCGAGAGTGAGCAAAACTAATGAAAACATTGTTGGGGTAAAACCTAAAGGGAAAGACCTAGCACCAAATCCAATTTGCCATCTGATCTAACTTCTGGAGGCAGTCAAAATGAGTATTTGAATTCTTCCCTACCTTATTCCTCTGCTGAGATAGAGGCTGCTCCAACCTGCTGTAAAATGCTTGATTTCGAGAGTGATCGAAACTAATGAAAACATTGTTGGGGTAAAACCTAAAGGGAAAGGCCTAGCACCAAATTGCATTGGCCATCTGATCTAACTTCTGGAGGCAGTCAAAATGATCCTTAGAATTCTTCCCTACCTTATTCCTGTGCTGAGATACAGGCTGCTCCAACCTGCTGTAAAATGCTTGATTTCGAGAGTGAGCGAAACTAATGAAAACATTGTTGGGGTAAAACCTAAAGGGAAAGACCTGGCACCAAATACAATTTGCCATCTGATCTAACTTCTGGAGGCAGTCAAAATGATCCTTAGAATTCTTCCCTACCTTATTCCTGTGCTGAGATACAGGCTGCTCCAACCTGCTGTAAAATGCTTGATTTCGAGAGTGAGTGAAACTAATGAAAACATTGTTGGGGTAAAACCTAAAGGGAAAGGCCTAGCACCAAATTGCATTGGCCATCTGATCTAACTTCTGGAGGCAGTCAAAATGAGTATTTGAATTCTTCCCTACCTTATTCCTGTGCTGAGATGCAGGCTGCTCCAACCTGCTGTAAAATGCTTGATTTCGAGAGTGATCAAAACTAATGAAAACATTGTTGGCGAAAAACCTAAAGGGAAAGGCCTAGCACCAAATTACATTGGCCATCTGATCTAACTTCTGGAGGCAGTCAAAATGATCCTTAGAATTCTTCCCTACCTTATTCCTGTGCTGAGATACAGGCTGCTCCAACCTGCTGTAAAATGCTTGATTTCGAGAGTGAGCGAAACTAATGAAAACATTGTTGGGGTAAAACCTAAAGGGAAAGGCCTAGCACCAAATTGCATTGGCCATCTGCTCTAACTTCTGGAGGCAGTCAAAATGAGTATTTGAATTCTTCACTACCTTATTCCTGTGCTGAGATACAGGCTGCTCCAACCTGCTGTAAAATGCTTGATTTCGAGAGTGAGCGAAACTAATGAAAACATTGTTGGGGTAAAACCTAAAGGGAAAGGCCTAGCACCAAATACAATTTGCCATCTGATCTAACTTCTGGAGGCAGTCAAAATGAGTATTTGAATTCTTCCCCACCTTATTCCTCTGCTGAGATACAGGCTGCTCCAACCTGCTGTAAAATGCTTGATTTCAAGAGTGATCGAAACTAATGAAAACATTGTTGGGGTAAAACCTAAAGGGAAAGGTCTAGCACCAAATACAATTTGCCATCTGATCTAACTTCTGGAGGCAGTCAAAATGAGTATTTGAATTCTTCCCTACCTTATTCCTCTGCTGAGATACAGGCTGCTCCAACCTGCTGTAAAATGCTTGATTTCGAGAGTGATCAAAACTAATGAAAACATTGTTGGCAAAAAACCTAAAGGGAAAGGCCTAGCACCAAATTGCATTGGCCATCTGATCTAACTTCTGGAGGCAGTCAAAATGAGTATTTGAATTCCTCCCCACCTTATTCCTCTGCTGAGATACAGGCTGCTCCAACCTGCTGTAAAATGCTTGATTTCAAGAGTGATCGAAACTAATGAAAACATTGTTGGGGTAAAACCTAAAGGGAAAGACCTAGCACCAAATCCAATTTGCCATCTGATCTAACTTTTGGCGGCAGTCAAAATGATCCTTAGAATTCTTCCCTACCTTATTCCTGTGCTGAGATACAGGCTGCTCCAACCTGCTGTAAAATGCTTGATTTCGAGAGTGATCGAAACTAATGAAAACATTGTTGGGGTAAAACCTAAAGGGAAAGGCCTAGCACCAAATACAATTTGCCATCTGATCTAACTTCTGGAGGTAGTCAAAATGAGTATTTGAATTCTTCCCTACCTTATTCCTGTGCTGAGATACAGGCTGCTCCAACCTGCTGTAAAATGCTTGATTTCGAGAGTGATCGAAACTAATGAAAACATTGTTGGGGTAAAACCTAAAGGGAAAGGCCTAGCAGCAAATTGCATTGGCCATCTGATCTAACTTCTGGAGGCTGTGAAAATGATCCTTAGAATTCTTCCCTACCTTTTTCCTCTGCTGAGATACAGGCTGCTCCAACCTGCTGTAAAATGCTTGATTTCGAGAGTGAGCGAAACTAATGAAAACATTGTTGGGGTAAAACCTAAAGGGAAAGGCCTAGCAGCAAATTGCATTGGCCATCTGATCTAACTTCTGGAGGCAGTCAAAATGATCCTTAGAATTCTTCCCTACCTTATTCCTCTGCTGAGATACAGGCTGCTCCAACCTGCTGTAAAATGCTTGATTTCGAGAGTGAGCGAAACTAATGAAAACATTGTTGGGGTAAAACCTAAAGGGAAAGGCCTAGCACCAAATTGCATTGGCCATCTGATCTAACTTCTGGAGGCAGTCAAAATGAGTATTTGAATTCTTCCCTACCTTATTCCTGTGCTGAGATACAGGCTGCTCCAACCTGCTGTAAAATGCTTGATTTCAAGAGTGAGCGAAACTAATGAAAACATTGTTGGGATAAAACCTAAAGGGAAAGACCTAGCACCAAATCCAATTTGCCATCTGATCTAACTTCTGGAGGCAGTCAAAATGATCCTTAGAATTCTTCCCTACCTTATTCCTGTGCTGAGATACAGGCTGCTCCAACCTGCTGTAAAATGCTTGATTTCGAGAGTGAGCGAAACTAATGAAAACATTGTTGGGGTAAAACCTAAAGGGAAAGGCCTAGCACCAAATTCCATTGGCCATCTGATCTAACTTCTGGAGGCAGTCAAAATGATCCTTAGAATTCTTCCCTACCTTATTCCTGTGCTGAGATACAGGCTGCTCCAACCTGCTGTAAAATGCTTGATTTCGAGAGTGAGCGAAACTAATGAAAACATTGTTGGGGTAAAACCTAAAGGGAAAGGCCTAGCACCAAATTGCATTGGCCATCTGATCTAACTTCTGGAGGCAGTCAAAATGAGTATTTGAATTCTTCCCTACCTTATTCCTGTGCTGAGATGCAGGCTGCTCCAACCTGCTGTAAAATGCTTGATTTCGAGAGCGATCAAAACTAATGAAAACTTTGTTGGCGAAAAACCTAAAGGGAAAGGCCTAGCACCAAATTGCATTGGCCATCTGATCTAACTTCTGGAGGCAGTCAAAATGATCCTTAGAATTCTTCCCTACCTTATTCCTGTGCTGAGATACAGGCTGCTCCAACCTGCTGTAAAATGCTTGATTTCGAGAGTGAGCGAAACTAATGAAAACATTGTTGGGGTAAAACCTAAAGGGAAAGACCTGGCACCAAACACAATTTGCCATCTGATCTAACTTCTGGAGGCAGTCAAAATGATCCTTAGAATTCTTCCCTACCTTATTCCTGTGCTGAGATACAGGCTGCTCCAACCTGCTGTAAAATGCTTGATTTCGAGAGTGAGTGAAACTAATGAAAACATTGTTGGGGTAAAACCTAAAGGGAAAGGCCTAGCACCAAATTGCATTGGCCATCTGATCTAACTTCTGGAGGCAGTCAAAATGAGTATTTGAATTCTTCCCTACCTTATTCCTGTGCTGAGATGCAGGCTGCTCCAACCTGCTGTAAAATGCTTGATTTCGAGAGTGATCAAAACTAATGAAAACATTGTTGGCGAAAAACCTAAAGGGAAAGGCCTAGCACCAAATTACATTGGCCATCTGATCTAACTTCTGGAGGCAGTCAAAATGATCCTTAGAATTCTTCCCTACCTTATTCCTGTGCTGAGATACAGGCTGCTCCAACCTGCTGTAAAATGCTTGATTTCGAGAGTGAGCGAAACTAATGAAAACATTGTTGGGGTAAAACCTAAAGGGAAAGGCCTAGCACCAAATTGCATTGGCCATCTGCTCTAACTTCTGGAGGCAGTCAAAATGAGTATTTGAATTCTTCACTACCTTATTCCTGTGCTGAGATACAGGCTGCTCCAACCTGCTGTAAAATGCTTGATTTCGAGAGTGAGCGAAACTAATGAAAACATTGTTGGGGTAAAACCTAAAGGGAAAGGCCTAGCACCAAATACAATTTGCCATCTGATCTAACTTCTGGAGGCAGTCAAAATGAGTATTTGAATTCTTCCCCACCTTATTCCTCTGCTGAGATACAGGCTGCTCCAACCTGCTGTAAAATGCTTGATTTCAAGAGTGATCGAAACTAATGAAAACATTGTTGGGGTAAAACCTAAAGGGAAAGGTCTAGCACCAAATACAATTTGCCATCTGATCTAACTTCTGGAGGCAGTCAAAATGAGTATTTGAATTCTTCCCTACCTTATTCCTCTGCTGAGATACAGGCTGCTCCAACCTGCTGTAAAATGCTTGATTTCGAGAGTGATCAAAACTAATGAAAACATTGTTGGCAAAAAACCTAAAGGGAAAGGCCTAGCACCAAATTGCATTGGCCATCTGATCTAACTTCTGGAGGCAGTCAAAATGAGTATTTGAATTCCTCCCCACCTTATTCCTCTGCTGAGATACAGGCTGCTCCAACCTGCTGTAAAATGCTTGATTTCAAGAGTGATCGAAACTAATGAAAACATTGTTGGGGTAAAACCTAAAGGGAAAGACCTAGCACCAAATCCAATTTGCCATCTGATCTAACTTTTGGCGGCAGTCAAAATGATCCTTAGAATTCTTCCCTACCTTATTCCTGTGCTGAGATACAGGCTGCTCCAACCTGCTGTAAAATGCTTGATTTCGAGAGTGAGCGAAACTAATGAAAACATTGTTGGGGTAAAACCTAAAGGGAAAGGCCTAGCACCAAATTGCATTGGCCATCTGATCTAACTTCTGGAGGCAGTCAAAATGAGTATTTGAATTCTTCCCTACCTTATTCCTGTGCTGACATGCAGGCTGCTCCATCCTGCTGTAAAAAGCTTGATTTCGAGAGTGAGCGAAACTAATGAAAACATTGTTGGGGTAAAACCTAAAGGGAAAGGCCTAGCACCAAATTGCATTGGCCATCTGATCTAACTTCTGGAGGCAGTCAAAATGATCCTTAGAATTCTTCCCTACCTTATTCCTGTGCTGAGATACAGGCTGCTCCAACCTGCTGTAAAATGCTTGATTTCGAGAGTGAGCGAAACTAATGAAAACATTGTTGGGGTAAAACCTAAAGGGAAAGGCCTAGCACCAAATTGCATTGGCCATCTGCTCTAACTTCTGGAGGCAGTCAAAATGATCCTTAGAATTCTTCCATACCTTATTCCTGTGCTGAGATACAGGCTGCTACAACCTGCTGTAAAATGCTTGATTTCAAGAGTGATCGAAACTAATGAAAACATTGTTGGGGTAAAACCTAAAGGGAAAGGCCTAGCACCAAATACAATTTGCCATCTGATCTAACTTCTGGAGGCAGTCAAAATGAGTATTTGAATTCTTCCCTACCTTATTCCTGTGCTGAGATACAGGCTGCTCCAACCTGCTCTAAAATGCTTGATTTCGAGAGTGAGCGAAACTAATGAAAACATTGTTGGTGAAAAACCTAAAGGGAAAGGCCTAGCACCAAATTGCATTGGCCATCTGATCTAACTTCTGGAGGCAGTCAAAATGATCCTTAGAATTCTTCCCTACCTTATTCCTGTGCTGAGATACAGGCTGCTCCAACCTGCTGTAAAATGCTTGATTTCGAGAGTGAGCGAAACTAATGAAAACATTGTTGGGGTAAAACCTAAAGGGAAAGGCCTAGCACCAAATTGCATTGGCCATCTGATCTAACTTCTGGAGGCAGTCAAAATGATCCTTAGAATTCTTCCCTACCTTATTCCTGTGCTGAGATACAGGCTGCTCCAACCTGCTGTAAAATGCTTGATTTCGAGAGTGAGCGAAACTAATGAAAACATTGTTGGGGTAAAACCTAAAGGGAAAGACCTAGCACCAAATCCAATTTGCCATCTGATCTAACTTCTGGAGGCAGTCAAAATGAGTATTTGAATTCTTCCCTACCTTATTCCTCTGCTGAGATACAGGCTGCTCCAACCTGCTGTAAAATGCTTGATTTCGAGAGTGATCGAAACTAATGAAAACATTGTTGGGGTAAAACCTAAAGGGAAAGGCCTAGCACCAAATTCCATTGGCCATCTGATCTAACTACTGGAGGCAGTCAAAATGATCCTTAGAATTCTTCCCTACCTTATTCCTGTGCTGAGATACAGGCTGCTCCAACCTGCTGTAAAATGCTTGATTTCGAGAGTAAGTGAAACTAATGAAAACATTGTTGGGGTAAAACTAAAGGGAAAGGCCTAGCACCAAATTCCATTGGCCATCTGATCTAACTTCTGGAGGCAGTCAAAATGATCCTTAGAATTCTTCCCTACCTTATTCCTGTGCTGAGATACAGGCTGCTCCAACCTGCTGTAAAATGCTTGATTTCGAGAGTGAGCGAAACTAATGAAAACATTGTTGGGGTAAAACCTAAAGGGAAAGGCCTAGTACCAAATTTCATTGGCCATCTGATCTAACTTCTGGAGGCAGTCAAAATGATCCTTAGAATTCTTCCCTACCTTATTCCTGTGCTGAGATACAGGCTGCTCCAACCTTCTGTAAAATGCTTGATTTCGAGAGTGAGCGAAACTAATGAAAACATTGTTGGGGTAAAACCTAAAGGGAAAGGCCTAGCACCAAATTCCATTGGCCATCTGATCTAACTTCTGGAGGCAGTCAAAATGATCCTTAGAATTCTTCCCTACCTTATTCCTGTGCTGAGATACAGGCTGCTCCAACCTGCTGTAAAATGCTTGATTTCGAGAGTGAGCGAAACTAATGAAAACATTGTTGGGGTAAAACCTAAAGGGAAAGGCCTAGCACCAAATTTCATTGGCCATCTGATCTAACTTCTGGAGGCAGTCAAAATGAGTATTTGAATTCTTCCCTACCTTATTCCTGTGCTGAGATGCAGGGTGCTCCAACCTGCTGTAAAATGCTTGATTTCGAGAGTGATCAAAACTAATGAAAATATTGTTGGCGAAAAACCTAAAGGGAAAGGCCTAGCACCAAATTACATTGGCCATCTGATCTAACTTCTGGAGGCAGTCAAAATGATCCTTAGAATTCTTCCCTACCTTATTCCTGTGCTGAGATACAGGCTGCTCCAACCTGCTGTAAAATGCTTGATTTCGAGAGTGATCGAAACTAATGAAAACTTTGTTGGGGTAAAACCTAAAGGGAAAGACCTGGCACCAAATACAATTTGCCATCTGATCTAACTTCTGGAGGCAGTCAAAATGATCCTTAGAATTCTTCCCTACCTTATTCCTGTGCTGAGATACAGGCTGCTCCAACCTGCTGTAAAATGCTTGATTTCGAGAGTGAGCGAAACTAATGAAAACATTGTTGGGGTAAAACCTAAAGGGAAAGGCCTAGCACCAAATTGCATTGGCCATCTGCTCTAACTTCTGGAGGCAGTCAAAATGATCCTTAGAATTCTTCCCTACCTTATTCCTGTGCTGAGATACAGGCTGCTCCAACCTGCTGTAAAATGCTTGATTTCGAGAGTGAGCGAAAGTAATGAAAACATTGTTGGGGTAAAACCTAAAGGGAAAGGCCTAGCACCAAATTCCATTGGCCATCTGATCTAACTTCTGGAGGCAGTCAAAATGAGTATTTGAATTCTTCCCTACCTTATTCCTGTGCTGAGATGCAGGCTGCTCCAACCTGCTGTAAAATGCTGGATTTCGAGAGTGATCAAAACTAATGAAAACATTGTTGGCGAAAAACCTAAAGGGAAAGGCCTAGCACCAAATTGCATTGGCCATCTGATCTAACTTCTGGAGGCAGTCAAAATGATCCTTAGAATTCTTCCCTACCTTATTCCTGTGCTGAGATACAGGCTGCTCCAACCTGCTGTAAAATGCTTGATTTCGAGAGTGAGCGAAACTAATGAAAACATTGTTGGGGGTAAAACCTAAAGGGAAAGACCTGGCACCAAATACAATTTGCCATCTGATCTAACTTCTGGAGGCAGTCAAAATGATCCTTAGAATTCTTCCCTACCTTATTCCTGTGCTGAGATACAGGCTGCTCCAACCTGCTGTAAAATGCTTGATTTCAAGAGTGATCCAAACTAATGAAAACATTGTTGGGGGTAAAACCTAAAGGGAAAGACCTAGCACCAAATACAATTTGCCATCTGATCTAACTTCTGGAGGCAGTCAAAATGAGTATTTGAATTCTTCCCTACCTTATTCCTGTGCTGAGATACAGGCTGCTCCAACCTGCTGTAAAATGCTTGATTTCGAGAGTGATCAAAACTAATGAAAACATTGTTGGCGAAAAACCTAAAGGGAAAGGCCTAGCACCAAATTGCATTGGCCATCTGATCTAACTTCTGGAGGCAGTCAAAATGATCCTTAGAATTCTTCCCTACCTTATTCCTTTGCTGAGATACAGGCTGCTACAACCTGCTGTAAAATGCTTGATTTCGAGAGTGATCGAAACTAATGAAAACATTGTTGGGGTAAAACCTAAAGGGAAAGGCCTAGCACTAAATTGCATTGGCCATCTGATCTAACTTCTGGAGGCAGACAAAATGAGTATTTGAATTCTTCCCTACCTTATTCCTGTGCTGAGATACAGGCTGCTCCAACCTGCTGTAAAATGCTTGATTTCGAGAGTGAGCAAAACTAATGAAAAACATTGTTGGGGTAAAACCTAAAGGGAAAGGCCTAGCATCAAATTGCATTGGCCATCTGATCTAACTTCTGGAGGCAGTCAAAATGATCCTTAGAATTCTTCCCTACCTTATTCCTGTGCTGAGATACAGGCTGCTCCAACCTGTTGTAAAATGCTTGATTTCGAGAGCGATCGAAACTAATGAAAACATTGTTGGGGTAAAACCTAAAGGGAAAGGCCTAGCACCAAATTGCATTGGCCATCTGATCTAACTTCTGGAGGCAGTCAAAATGAGTATTTGAATTCTTCCCTACCTTATTCCTGTGCTGAGATACAGGCTGCTCCAACCTGCTGTAAAATGCTTGATTTCGAGAGTGAGCGAAACTAATGAAAACATTGTTGGGGTAAAACCTAAAGGGAAAGACCTAGCACCAACTACAATTTGCCATCTGATCTAACTTCTGGAGGCAGTCAAAATGAGTATTTGAATTCATCCCCACCTTATTCCTGTGCTGAGATACAGGCTGCTCCAACCTGCTGTAAAATGCTTGATTTAGAGAGTGATCAAAACTAATGAAAACATTGTTGGGGTAAAACCTAAAGGGAAAGACCTAGCACCAAATTGCATTGGCCATCTGATCTAACTTCTGGAGGCAGTCAAAATGAGTATTTGAATTCTTCCCTACCTTATTCCTGTGCTGAGATACAGGCTGCTCCAACCTGCTGTAAAATGCTTGATTTCGAGAGTGAGCGAAACTAATGAAAACATTGTTGGTGTAAAACCTAAAGGGAAAGACCTAGCACCAAATACAATTTGCCATCTGATCTAACTTCTGGAGGCAGTCAAAATGAGTATTTGAATTCTTCCCCACCTTATTCCTGTGCTGAGATACAGGCTGCTCCAACCTGCTGTAAAATGCTTCATTTTGAGAGTGAGCGAAACTAATGAAAACATTGTTGGGCTAAAACCTAAAGGGAAAGACCTAGCACCAAATCCAATTTGCCATCTGATCTAACTTCTGGAGGCAGTCAAAATGATCCTTAGAATTCTTCCCTACCTTATTCCTGTGCTGAGATACAGGCTGCTCCAACCTGCTGTAAAATGCTTGATTTCGAGAGTGATCGAAACTAATGAAAACATTGCTGGGGTAAAACCTAAAGGGAAAGGCCTAGCACCAAATTGCATTGGCCATCTGATCTAACTTCTGGAGGCAGTCAAAATGAGTATTTGAATTCTTCCCTAGCTTATTCCTGTGCTGAGATACAGGCTGCTCCAACCTGCTGTAAAATGCTTGATTTCGAGAGTGAGCGAAACTAATGAAAACATTGTTGGGGTAAAACCTAAAGGGAAAGACCTAGCACCAAATACAATTTGCCATCTGATCTAACTTCTGGAGGCAGTCAAAATGAGTATTTGAATTCTTCCCTACCTTATTCCTGTGCTGAGATACAGGCTGCTCCAACCTGCTGTAAAATGCTTGATTTCGAGAGTGAGCGAAACTAATGAAAACATTGTTGGGGTAAAACCTAAAGGGAAAGGCCTAGCAGCAAATTGCATTGGCCATCTGATCTAACTTCTGGAGGCAGTCAAAATGATCCTTAGAATTCTTCCCTACCTTATTCCTGTGCTGAGATACAGGCTGCTCCAACCTGCTGTAAAATGCTTGATTTCGAGAGTGAGCGAAACTAATGAAAACATTGTTGGGGTAAAACCTAAAGGGAAAGGCCTAGCACCAAATTCCATTGGCCATCTGATCTAACTTCTGGAGGCAGTCAAAATGATCCTTAGAATTCTTCCCTACCTTATTCCTGTGCTGAGATACAGGCTGCTCCAACCTGCTGTAAAATGCTTGATTTCGAGAGTGAGCGAAACTAATGAAAACATTGTTGGGGTAAAACCTAAAGGGAAAGACCTAGCACCAAATACAATTTGCCATCTGATCTAACTTCTGGAGGCAGTCAAAATGAGTATTTGAATTCTTCCCTACCTTATTCCTGTGCTGAGATGCAGGCTGCTCCAACCGGCTGTAAAATGCTTGATTTCGAGAGTGATCAAAACAAATGAAAACATTGTTGGCGAAAAACCTAAAGGGAAAGGCCTAGCACCAAATTGCATTGGCCATCTGATCTAACTTCTGGAGGCAGTCAAAATGATCCTTAGAATTCTTCCCTACCTTATTCCTGTGCTGAGATACAGGCTGCTCCAACCTGCTGTAAAATGCTTGATTTCGAGAGTGAGCGAAACTAATGAAAACATTGCTGGGGTAAAACCTAAAGGGAAAGGCCTAGCACCAAATTGCATTGGCCATCTGATCTAACTTCTGGAGGCAGTCAAAATGATCCTTAGAATTCTTCCCTACCTTATTCCTGTGCTGAGATATAGGCTGCTCCAACCTGCTGTAAAATGCTTGATTTCGAGAGTGATCGAAACTAATGAAAACATTGTTGGGGTAAAACCTAAAGGGAAAGGCCTAGCACCAAATTGCATTGGCCATCTGATCTAACTTCTGGAGGCAGTCAAAATGATCCTTAGAATTCTTCCCTACCTTATTCCTGTGCTGAGATACAGGCTGCTCCAACTTGCTGTAAAATGCTTGATTTCAAGAGCGATCGAAACTAATGAAAACATTTTTGGGGTAAAACCTAAAGGGAAAGGCCTAGCACCAAATTGCATTGGCCATCTGATCTAACTTCTGGAGGCAGTCAAAATGAGTATTTGAATTCTTCCCTACCTTATTCCTGTGCTGAGATGCAGGCTGCTCCAACCTGCTGTAAAATGCTTGATTTCGAGAGCGATCAAAACTAATGAAAACTTTGTTGGCGAAAAACCTAAAGGGAAAGGCCTAGCACCAAATTGCATTGGCCATCTGATCTAACTTCTGGAGGCAGTCAAAATGATCCTTAGAATTCTTCCCTACCTTATTCCTGTGCTGAGATACAGGCTGCTCCAACCTGCGGTAAAATGCTTGATTTCGAGAGTGAGCGAAACTAATGAAAACATTGTTGGGGTAAAACCTAAAGGGAAAGACCTGGCACCTAATACAATTTGCCATCTGATCTAACTTCTGGAGGCAGTCAAAATGATCCTTAGAATTCTTCCCTACCTTATTCCTGTGCTGAGATACAGGCTGCTCCAACCTGCTGTAAAATGCTTGATTTCGAGAGTGAGCGAAACTAATGAAAAACATTGTTGGGGTAAAACCTAAAGGGAAAGGCCTAGCACCAAATTGCATTGGCCATCTGATCTAACTTCTGGAGGCAGTCAAAATGAGTATTTGAATTCTTCCCTACCTTATTCCTGTGCTGAGATGCAGGCTGCTCCAACCTGCTGTAAAATGCTTGATTTCGAGAGTGATCAAAACTAATGAAAACATTGTTGGCGAAAAACCTAAAGGGAAAGGCCTAGCACCAAATTACATTGGCCATCTGATCTAACTTCTGGAGGCAGTCAAAATGATCCTTAGAATTCTTCCCTACCTTATTCCTGTGCTGAGATACAGGCTGCTCCAACCTGCTGTAAAATGCTTGATTTCGAGAGTGAGCGAAACTAATGAAAACATTGTTGGGGTAAAACCTAAAGGGAAAGGCCTAGCACCAAATTGCATTGGCCATCTGCTCTAACTTCTGGAGGCAGTCAAAATGAGTATTTGAATTCTTCACTACCTTATTCCTGTGCTGAGATACAGGCTGCTCCAACCTGCTGTAAAATGCTTGATTTCGAGAGTGAGCGAAACTAATGAAAACATTGTTGGGGTAAAACCTAAAGGGAAAGGCCTAGCACCAAATACAATTTGCCATCTGATCTAACTTCTGGAGGCAGTCAAAATGAGTATTTGAATTCTTCCCCACCTTATTCCTCTGCTGAGATACAGGCTGCTCCAACCTGCTGTAAAAAGCTTGATTTCAAGAATGATCGAAACTAATGAAAACATTGTTGGGGTAAAACCTAAAGGGAAAGACCTAGCACCAAATACAATCTGCCATCTGATCTAACTTCTGGAGGCAGTCAAAATGAGTATTTGAATTCTTCCCTACCTTATTCCTCTGCTGAGATACAGGCTGCTCCAACCTGCTGTAAAATGCTTGATTTCGAGAGTGATCAAAACTAATGAAAACATTGTTGGCGAAAAACCTAAAGGGAAAGGCCTAGCACCAAATTGCATTGGCCATCTGATCTAACTTCTGGAGGCAGTCAAAATGAGTATTTGAATTCTTCCCCACCTTATTCCTCTGCTGAGATACAGGCTGCTCCAACCTGCTGTAAAATGCTTGATTTCAAGAGTGATCGAAACTAATGAAAACATTGTTGGGGTAAAACCTAAAGGGAAAGACCTAGCACCAAATCCAATTTGCCATCTGATCTAACTTTTGGCGGCAGTCAAAATGATCCTTAGAATTCTTCCCTACCTTATTCCTGTGCTGAGATACAGGCTGCTCCAACCTGCTGTAAAATGCTTGATTTCGAGAGTGAGCGAAACTAATGAAAACATTGTTGGGGTAAAACCTAAAGGGAAAGGCCTAGCACCAAATTGCATTGGCCATCTGATCTAACTTCTGGAGGCAGTCAAAATGAGTATTTGAATTCTTCCCTACCTTATTCCTGTGCTGAGATACAGGCTGCTCCAACCTGCTGTAAAATGCTTGATTTCGAGAGTGATCGAAACTAATGAAAACATTGTTGGGGTAAAACCTAAAGGGAAAGGCCTAGCACCAAATACAATTTGCCATCTGATCTAACTTCTGGAGGTAGTCAAAATGAGTATTTGAATTCTTCCCTACCTTATTCCTCTGCTGAGATACAGGCTGCTCCAACCAGCTGTAAAATGCTTGATTTCGAGAGTGATCGAAACTAATGAAAACATTGTTGGGGTAAAACCTAAAGGGAAAGGCCTAGCAGCAAATTGCATTGGCCATCTGATCTAACTTCTGGAGGCTGTGAAAATGATCCTTAGAATTCTTCCCTACCTTATTCCTCTGCTGAGATACAGGCTGCTCCAACCTGCTGTAAAATGCTTGATTTCGAGAGTGAGCGAAACTAATGAAAACATTGTTGGGGTAAAACCTAAAGGGAAAGGCCTAGCAGCAAATTGCATTGGCCATCTGATCTAACTTCTGGAGGCAGTCAAAATGATCCTTAGAATTCTTCCCTACCTTATTCCTCTGCTGAGATACAGGCTGCTCCAACCTGCTGTAAAATGCTTGATTTCGAGAGTGAGCGAAACTAATGAAAACATTGTTGGGGTAAAACCTAAAGGGAAAGGCCTAGCACCAAATTGCATTGGCCATCTGATCTAACTTCTGGAGGCAGTCAAAATGAGTATTTGAATTCTTCCCAACCTTATTCCTGTGCTGAGATGCAGGCTGCTCCAACCTGCTGTAAAATGCTTGATTTCGAGAGCGATCAAAACTAATGAAAACATTGTTGGCGAAAAACCTAAAGGGAAAGGCCTAGCACCAAATTGCATTGGCCATCTGATCTAACTTCTGGAGGCAGTCAAAATGATCCTTAGAATACTTCCCTACCTTATTCCTGTGCTGAGATACAGGCTGCTCCAACCTGCTGTAAAATGCTTGATTTCGAGAGTGAGCGAAACTAATGAAAACATTGTTGGGGTAAAACCTAAAGGGAAAGGCCTAGCACCAAATTGCATTGGTCATCTGATCTAACTTCTGGAGGCAGTCAAAATGAGTATTTGAATTCTTCCCTACCTTATTCCTGTGCTGACATGCAGGCTGCTCCAACCTGCTGTAAAAAGCTTGATTTCGAGAGCGATCAAAACTAATGAAAACATTGTTGGCGAAAAACCTAAAGGGAAAGGCCTAGCACCAAATTGCATTGGCCATCTGATCTAACTTCTGGAGGCAGTCAAAATGATCCTTAGAATTCTTCCCTACCTTATTCCTGTGCTGAGATACAGGCTGCTCCAACCTGCTGTAAAATGCTTGATTTCGAGAGTGAGCGAAACTAATGAAAACATTGTTGGGGTAAAACCTAAAGGGAAAGGCCTAGCACCAAATTGCATTGGCCATCTGCTCTAACTTCTGGAGGCAGTCAAAATGATCCTTAGAATTCTTCCATACCTTATTCCTGTGCTGAGATACAGGCTGCTACAACCTGCTGTAAAATGCTTGATTTCAAGAGTGATCGAAACTAATGAAAACATTGCTGGGGTAAAACCTAAAGGGAAAGACCTAGCACCAAATTGCATTGGCCATCTGATCTAACTTCTGGAGGCAGTCAAAATGAGTATTTGAATTCTTCCCTACCTTATTCCTGTGCTGAGATACAGGCTGCTCCAACCTGCTGTAAAGTGCTTGATTACGAGAGTGAGCGAAACTAATGAAAACATTGTTGGTGAAAAACCTAAAGGGAAAGACCTAGCACCAAATTGCATTGGCCATCTGATCTAACTTCTGGAGGCAGTCAAAATGATCCTTAGAATTCTTCCCTACCTTATTCCTGTGCTGAGATACAGGCTGCTCCAACCTGCTGTAAAATGCTTGATTTCGAGAGTGAGCGAAACTAATGAAAACATTGTTGGGGTAAAACCTAAAGGGAAAGGCCTAGCACCAAATTGCATTGGCCATCTGATCTAACTTCTGGAGGCAGTCAAAATGATCCTTAGAATTCTTCCCTACCTTATTCCTGTGCTGAGATACAGGCTGCTCCAACCTGCTGTAAAATGCTTGATTTCGAGAGTGAGCGAAACTAATGAAAACATTGTTGGGGTAAAACCTAAAGGGAAAGGCCTAGCACCAAATTGCATTGGCCATCTGATCTAACTTCTGGAGGCAGTCAAAATGATCCTTAGAATTCTTCCCTACCTTATTCCTGTGCTGAGATACAGGCTGCTCCAACCTGCTGTAAAATGCTTGATTTCGAGAGTGAGCGAAACTAATGAAAACATTGTTGGGGTAAAACCTAAAGGGAAAGACCTAGCACCAAATACAATTTGCCATCTGATCTAACTTCTGGAGGCAGTCAAAATGAGTATTTGAATTCTTCCCTACCTTATTCCTCTGCTGAGATACAGGCTGCTCCAACCTGCTGTAAAATGCTTGATTTCGAGAGTGAGCGAAACTAATGAAAACATTGTTGGGGTAAAACCTAAAGGGAAAGGCCTAGCACCAAATTCCATTGGCCATCTGATCTAACTACTGGAGGCAGTCAAAATGATCCTTAGAATTCTTCCCTACCTTATTCCTGTGCTGAGATACAGGCTGCTCCAACCTGCTGTAAAATGCTTGATTTCGAGAGTAAGTGAAACTAATGAAAACATTGTTGGGGTAAAACTAAAGGGAAAGGCCTAGCACCAAATTGCATTGGCCATCTGATCTAACTTCTGGAGGCAGTCAAAATGATCCTTAGAATTCTTCCCTACCTTATTCCTGTGCTGAGATACAGGCTGCTCCAACCTGCTGTAAAATGCTTGATTTCGAGAGTGAGCGAAACTAATGAAAACATTGTTGGGGTAAAACCTAAAGGGAAAGGCCTAGCACCAAATTGCATTGGCCATCTGATCTAACTTCTGGAGGCAGTCAAAATGATCCTTAGAATTCTTCCCTACCTTATTCCTGTGCTGAGATACAGGCTGCTCCAACCTGCTGTAAAATGCTTGATTTCGAGAGTGAGCGAAACTAATGAAAACATTGTTGGGGTAAAACCTAAAGGGAAAGGCCTAGTACCAAATTTCATTGGCCATCTGATCTAACTTCTGGAGGCAGTCAAAATGATCCTTAGAATTCTTCCCTACCTTATTCCTGTGCTGAGATACAGGCTGCTCCAACCTGCTGTAAAATGCTTGATTTCGAGAGTGAGCGAAACTAATGAAAACATTGTTGGGGTAAAACCTAAAGGGAAAGGCCTAGCACCAAATTCCATTGGCCATCTGATCTAACTTCTGGAGGCAGTCAAAATGATCCTTAGAATTCTTCCCTACCTTATTCCTCTGCTAAGATACAGGCTGCTCCAACCTGCTGTAAAATGCTTGATTTCGAGAGTGAGCGAAACTAATGAAAACATTGTTGGGGTAAAACCTAAAGGGAAAGGCCTAGCACCAAATTTCATTGGCCATCTGATCTAACTTCTGGAGGCAGTCAAAATGAGTATTTGAATTCTTCCCTACCTTATTCCTGTGCTGAGATGCAGGGTGCTCCAACCTGCTGTAAAATGCTTGATTTCGTGAGTGATCAAAACTAATGAAAACATTGTTGGCGAAAAACCTAAAGGGAAAGGCCTAGCACCAAATTACATTGGCCATCTGATCTAACTTCTGGAGGCAGTCAAAATGATCCTTAGAATTCTTCCCTATCTTATTCCTGTGCTGAGATACAGGCTGCTCCAACCTGCTGTAAAATGCTTGATTTCGAGAGTGATCGAAACTAATGAAAACATTGTTGGGGTAAAACCTAAAGGGAAAGACCTGGCACCAAATACAATTTGCCATCTGATCTAACTTCTGGAGGCAGTCAAAATGATCCTTAGAATTCTTCCCTACCTTATTCCTGTGCTGAGATACAGGCTGCTCCAACCTGCTGTAAAATGCTTGATTTCGAGAGTGAGCGAAACTAATGAAAACATTGTTGGGGTAAAACCTAAAGGGAAAGGCCTAGCACCAAATTGCATTGGCCATCTGATCTAACTTCTGGAGGCAGTCAAAATGATCCTTAGAATTCTTCCCTACCTTATTCCTGTGCTGAGATACAGGCTGCTCCAACCTGCTGTAAAATGCTTGATTTCGAGAGTGAGCGAAACTAATGAAAACATTGTTGGGGTAAAACCTAAAGGGAAAGACCTAGCACCAAATCCAATTTGCCATCTGATCTAACTTCTGGAGGCAGTCAAAATGAGTATTTGAATTCTTCACTACCTTATTCCTGTGCTGAGATACAGGCTGCTCCAACCTGCTGTAAAATGCTTGATTTCCAGAGTGAGCGAAAGTAATGAAAACATTGTTGGGGTAAAACCTAAAGGGAAAGACCTAGCACCAAATACAATTTGCCATCTGATCTAACTTCTGGAGGCAGTCAAAATGAGTATTTGAATTCTTCCCTACCTTATTCCTCTGCTGAGATACAGGCTGCTCCAACCTGCTGTAAAATGCTTGATTTCGAGAGTGAGCGAAACTAATGAAAACATTGTTGGGGTAAAACCTAAAGGGAAAGACCTAGCACCAAATACAGTTTGCCATCTGATCTAACTTCTGGAGGCAGTCAAAATGAGTGTTTGAATTCTTCCCTACCTTATTCCTGTGCTGAGATACAGGCTGCTCCAACCTGCTGTAAAATGCTTGATTTCGAGAGTGAGCGAAACTAATGAAAACATTGTTGGGGTAAAACCTAAAGGGAAAGGCCTAGCACCAAATTGCATTGGCCATCTGATCTAACTTCTGGAGGCAGTCAAAATGATCCTTAGAATTCTTCCCTACCTTATTCCTGTGCTGAGATACAGGCTGCTCCAACCTGCTGTAAAATGCTTGATTTCGAGAGTGAGCGAAACTAATGAAAACATTGTTGGGGTAAAACCTAAAGGGAAAGACCTAGCACCAACTACAATTTGCCATCTGATCTAACTTCTGGAGGCAGTCAAAATGAGTATTTGAATTCATCCCCACCTTATTCCTGTGCTGAGATACAGGCTGCTCCAACCTGCTGTAAAATGCTTGATTTCGAGAGTGATCACAACTAATGAAAACATTGTTGGGGTAAAACCTAAAGGGAAAGACCTAGCACCAAATTGCATTGGCCATCTGATCTAACTTCTGGAGGCAGTCAAAATGAGTATTTGAATTCTTCCCTACCTTATTCCTCTGCTGAGATACAGGCTGCTCCAACCTGCTGTAAAATGCTTGATTTCGAGAGTGAGCGAAACTAATGAAAACATTGTTGGGGTAAAACCTAAAGGGAAAGGCCTAGCACCAAATACAATTTGCCATCTGATCTAACTTCTGGAGGCAGTCAAAATGAGTATTTGAATTCTTCCCCACCTTATTCCTGTGCTGAGATACAGGCTGCTCCAACCTGCTGTAAAATGCTTGATTTTGAGAGTGAGCGAAACTAATGAAAACATTGTTGGGCTAAAACCTAAAGGGAAAGACCTAGCACCAAATACAATTTGCCATCTGATCTAACTTCTGGAGGCAGTCAAAATGATCCTTAGAATTCTTCCCTACCTTATTCCTGTGCTGAGATACAGGCTGCTCCAACCTGCTGTAAAATGCTTGATTTCGAGAGTGATCGAAACTAATGAAAACATTGCTGGGGTAAAACCTAAAGGGAAAGGCCTAGCACCAAATACAATTTGCCATCTGATCTAACTTCTGGAGGCAGTCAAAATGATCCTTAGAATTCTTCCCTACCTTATTCCTGTGCTGAGATACAGGCTGCTCCAACCTGCTGTAAAATGCTTGATTTCGAGAGTGAGCGAAACTAATGAAAACATTGTTGGGGTAAAACCTAAAGGGAAAGGCCTAGCACCAAATTTCATTGGCCGTCTGATCTAACTTCTGGAGGCAGTCAAAATGATCCTTAGAATTCTTCCCTACCTTATTCCTGTGCTGAGATACAGGCTGCTCCAACCTGCTGTAAAATGCTTGATTTCGAGAGTGAGCGAAACTAATGAAAACATTGTTGGGGTAAAACCTAAAGGGAAAGGCCTAGCACCAAATTCCATTGGCCATCTGATCTAACTTCTGGAGGCAGTCAAAATGAGTATTTGAATTCTTCCCTACCTTATTCCTGTGCTGAGATGCAGGCTGCTCCAACCTGCTGTAAAATGCTTGATTTCGAGAGTGATCAAAACTAATGAAAACATTGTTGGGGTAAAACCTAAAGGGAAAGACCTAGCACCAAATCCAATTTGCCATCTGATCTAACTTCTGGAGGCAGTCAAAATGATCCTTAGAATTCTTCCCTACCTTATTCCTGTGCTGAGATACAGGCTGCTCCAACCTGCTGTAAAATGCTTGATTTCGAGAGTGAGCGAAACTAATGAAAACATTGTTGGGGTAAAACCTAAAGGGAAAGGCCTAGCACCAAATTGCATTGGCCATCTGATCTAACTTCTGGAGGCAGTCAAAATGATCCTTAGAATTCTTCCCTACCTTATTCCTGTGCTGAGATACAGGCTGCTCCAACCTGCTGTAAAATGCTTGATTTCGAGAGTGAGCGAAACTAATGAAAACATTGTTGGGGTAAAACCTAAAGGGAAAGACCTGGCACCAAATACAATTTGCCATCTGATCTAACTTCTGGAGGCAGTCAAAATGATCCTTAGAATTCTTCCCTACCTTATTCCTGTGCTGAGATACAGGCTGCTCCAACCTGCTGTAAAATGCTTGATTTCGAGAGTGAGCGAAACTAATGAAAACATTGTTGGGGTAAAACCTAAAGGGAAAGGCCTAGCACCAAATTCCATTGGCCATCTGATCTAACTTCTGGAGGCAGTCAAAATGAGTATTTGAATTCTTCCCTACCTTATTCCTGTGCTGAGATACAGGCTGCTCCAACCTGCTGTAAAATGCTTGATTTCGAGAGTGATCGAAACTAATGAAAACATTGTTGGGGTAAGACCTAAAGGGAAAGGCCTAGCACCAAATTGCATTGGCCATCTGCTCTAACCTCTGGAGGCAGTCAAAATGATCCTTAGAATTCTTCCCTACCTTATTCCTGTGCTGAGATACAGGCTGCTCCAACCTGCTGTAAAATGCTTGATTTCGAGAGTGATCGAAACTAATGAAAACATTGTTGGGGTAAAACCTAAAGGGAAAGGCCTAGCACCAAATTGCATTGGCCATCTGATCTAACTTCTGGAGGCAGTCAAAATGAGTATTTGAATTCATCCCCACCTTATTCCTGTGCTGAGATACAGGCTGCTCCAACCTGCTGTAAAATGCTTGATTTCGAGAGTGATCAAAACTAATGAAAACATTGTTGGGGTAAAACCTAAAGGGAAAGGCCTAGCACCAAATTGCATTGGCCATCTGATCTAACATCTGGAGGCAGTCAAAATGAGTATTTGAATTCTTCCCTACCTTATTCCTGTGCTGAGATACAGGCTGCTCCAACCTGCTGTAAAATGCTTGATTTCGAGAGTGAGCGAAACTAATGAAAACATTGTTGGGGTAAAACCTAAAGGGAAAGACCTAGCACCAAATACAATTTGCCATCTGATCTAACTTCTGGAGGCAGTCAAAATGAGTATTTGAATTCTTCCCTACCTTATTCCTGTGCTGAGATACAGGCTGCTCCAACCTGCTGTAAAATGCTTGATTTCGAGAGTGAGCGAAACTAATGAAAACATTGTTGGGGTAAAACCTAAAGGGAAAGGCCTAGCACCAAATTGCATTGGCCATCTGATCTAACTTCTGGAGGCAGTCAAAATGATCCTTAGAATTCTTCCCTACCTTATTCCTGTGCTGAGATACAGGCTGCTCCAACCTGCTGTAAAATGCTTGATTTCGAGAGTGAGCGAAACTAATGAAAACATTGTTGGGGTAAAACCTAAAGGGAAAGGCCTAGCACCAAATTCCATTGGCCATCTGATCTAACTTCTGGAGGCAGTCAAAATGATCCTTAGAATTCTTCCCTACCTTATTCCTGTGCTGAGATACAGGCTGCTCCAACCTGCTGTAAAATGCTTGATTTCGAGAGTGAGCGAACCTAATGAAAACATTGTTGGGGTAAAACCTAAAGGGAAAGGCCTAGCACCAAATTGCATTGGCCATCTGATCTAACTTCTGGAGGCAGTCAAAATGATCCTTAGAATTCTTCCCTACCTTATTCCTGTGCTGAGATACAGGCTGCTCCAACCTGCTGTAAAATGCTTGATTTCAAGAGCGATCGAAACTAATGAAAACATTTTTGGGGTAAAACCTAAAGGGAAAGGCCTAGCACCAAATTGCATTGGCCATCTGATCTAACTTCTGGAGGCAGTCAAAATGAGTATTTGAATTCTTCCCTACCTTATTCCTGTGCTGAGATACAGGCTGCTCCAACCTGCTGTAAAATGCTTGATTTCAAGAGTGAGCGAAACTAATGAAAACATTGTTGGGATAAAACCTAAAGGGAAAGACCTAGCACCAAATACAATTTGCCATCTGATCTAACTTCTGGAGGCAGTCAAAATGATCCTTAGAATTCTTCCCTACCTTATTCCTGTGCTGAGATACAGGCTGCTCCAACCTGCTGTAAAATGCTTGATTTCGAGAGTGAGCAAAACTAATGAAAACATTGTTGGGGTAAAACCTAAAGGGAAAGACCTAGCACCAAATACAATTTGCCATCTGATCTAACTTCTGGAGGCAGTCAAAATGAGTATTTGAATTCTTCCCTACCTTATTCCTGTGCTGAGATACAGGCTGCTCCAACCTGCTGTAAAATGCTTGATTTCGAGAGTGAGCGAAACTAATGAAAACATTGTTGGGGTAAAACCTAAAGGGAAAGGCCTAGCACCAAATTGCATTGGCCATCTGATCTAACTTCTGGAGGCAGTCAAAATGATCCTTAGAATTCTTCCCTACCTTATTCCTGTGCTGAGATACAGGCTGCTCCAACCTGCTGTAAAATGCTTGATTTCGAGAGTGAGCGAAACTAATGAAAACATTGTTGGGGTAAAACCTAAAGGGAAACGTCTAGCACCAAATTTCATTGGCCATCTGATCTAACTTCTGGAGGCAGTCAAAATGAGTATTTGAATTCTTCCCTACCTTATTCCTGTGCTGAGATACAGGCTGCTCCAACCTGCTGTAAAATGCTTGATTTCGAGAGTGAGCGAAACTAATGAAAACATTGTTGGGGTAAAACCTAAAGGGAAAGACCTAGCACCAAATACAATTTGCCATCTGATCTAACTTCTGGAGGCAGTCAAAATGAGTATTTGAATTCATCCCCACCTTATTCCTGTGCTGAGATACAGGCTGCTCCAACCTGCTGTAAAATGCTTGATTTAGAGACTGATCGAAACTAATGAAAACATTGTTGGGGTAAAACCTAAAGGGAAAGACCTAGCACCAAATACAATTTGCCATCTCATCTAACTTCTGGAGGCAGTCAAAATGAGTATTTGAATTCTTCCCTACATTATTCCTCTGCTGAGATACAGGCTGCTCCAACCTGCTGTAAAATGCTTGATTTCGAGAGTGGTCAAAACTAATGAAAACATTGTTGGCGCAAAACCTAAAGGGAAAGGCCTAGCACCAAATTGCATTGGCCATCTGATCTAACTTCTGGAGGCAGTCAAAATGATCCTGAGAATCCTTCCCTACCTTATTCCTGTGCTGAGATACAGGCTGCTCCAACCTGCTGTAAAATGCTTGATTTCGAGAGTGATCGAAACTAATGAAGACTTTGCTGGGGTAAAACCTAAAGGAAAAGGCCTAGCACCAAATTGCATTGGCCATCTGATCTAACTTCTGGAGGCAGTCAAAATGAGTATTTGAATTCTTCCCTACCTTATTCCTGTGCTGAGATACAGGCTGCTCCAACCTGCTGTAAAATGCTTGATTTCAAGAGTGAGCGAAACTAATGAAAACATTGTTGGGGTAAAACCTAAAGAGAAAGGCCTAGCACCAAATTGCATTGGCCATCTGATCTAACTTCTGGAGGCAGTCAAAATGAGTATTTGAATTCTTCCCTACCTTATTCCTGTGCTGAGATACAGGCTGCTCCAACCTGCTGTAAAATGCTTGATTTCGAGAGTGAGCGAAACTAATGAAAACATTGTTGGGGTAAAACCTAAAGGGAAAGACCTAGCACCAAATACAATTTGCCATCTGATCTAACTTCTGGAGGCAGTCAAAATGAGTATTTGAATTCTTCCCCACCTTATTCCTGTGCTGAGATACAGGCTGCTCCAACCTGCTGTAAAATGCTTGATTTCGAGAGTGAGCGAAACTAATGAAAACATTGTTGGGCTAAAACCTAAAGGGAAAGACCTAGCACCAAATACAATTTGCCATCTGATCTAACTTCTGGAGGCAGTCAAAATGATCCTTAGAATTCTTCCCTACCTTATTCCTGTGCTGAGATACAGGCTGCTCCAACCTGCTGTAAAATGCTTGATTTCGAGAGTGATCGAAACTAATGAAAACATTGCTGGGGTAAAACCTAAAGGGAAAGGCCTAGCACCAAATTGCATTGGCCATCTGATCTAACTTCTGGAGGCAGTCAAAATGAGTATTTGAATTCTTCCCTACCTTATTCCTGTGCTGAGATACAGGCTGCTCCAACCTGCTGTAAAATGCTTGATTTCGAGAGTGAGCGAAACTAATGAAAACATTGTTGGGGTAAAACCTAAAGGGAAAGACCTAGCACCAAATACAATTTGCCATCTGATCTAACTTCTGGAGGCAGTCAAAATGAGTATTTGAATTCTTCCCTACCTTATTCCTGTGCTGAGATACAGGCTGCTCCAACCTGCTGTAAAATGCTTGATTTCGAGAGTGATCGAAACTAATGAAAACATTGTTGGGGTAAAACCTAAAGGGAAAGGCCTAGCACTAAATTCCATTGGCCAACTGATCTAACTTCTGGAGGCAGTCAAAATGATCCTTAGAATTCTTCCCTACCTTATTCCTGTGCTGAGATACAGGCTGCTCCAACCTGCTGTAAAATGCTTGATTTCGAGAGTGAGCGAAACTAATGAAAACATTGTTGGGGTAAAACCTAAAGGGAAAGGCCTAGCACCAAATTCCATTGGCCATCTGATCTAACTTCTGGAGGCAGTCAAAATGATCCTTAGAATTCTACCCTACCTTATTCCTGTGCTGAGATACAGGCTGCTCCAACCTGCTGTAAAATGCTTGATTTCGAGAGTGAGCGAAACTAATGAAAACATTGTTGGGGTAAAACCTAAAGGGAAAGACCTAGCACCAACTACAATTTGCCATCTGATCTAACTTCTGGAGGCAGTCAAAATGAGTATTTGAATTCTTCCCTACCTTATTCCTGTGCTGAGATACAGGCTGCTCCAACCTGCTGTAAAATGCTTGATTTCGAGAGTGAGCGAAACTAATGAAAACATTGTTGGGGTAAAACCTAAAGGGAAAGACCTAGCACCAAATACAATTTGCCATCTGATCTAACTTCTGGAGGCAGTCAAAATGAGTATTTGAATTCTTCCCTACCTTATTCCTGTGCTGAGATACAGGCTGCTCCAACCTGCTGTAAAATGCTTGATTTCGAGAGTGATCAAAACTAATGAAAACATTGTTGGCGAAAAAACTAAAGGGATAGGCCTAGCACCAAATTGCATTGGCCATCAGATCTAACTTCTGGAGGCAGTCAAAATGATCCTTAGAATTCTTCCCTACCTTATTCCTGTGCTGAGATACAGGCTGCTCCAACCTGCTGTAAAATGCTTGATTTCGAGAGTGAGCGAAACTAATGAAAACATTGTTGGGGTAAAACCTAAAGGGAAAGGCCTAGTACCAAATTGCATTGGCCATCTGATCTAACTTCTGGAGGCAGTCAAAATGAGTATTTGAATTCTTCACTACCTTATTCCTGTGCTGAGATACAGGCTGCTCCAACCTGCTGTAAAATGCTTGATTTCGAGAGTGATCGAAACTAATGAAAACATTGTTGGGGTAAAACCTAAAGGGAAAGACCTAGCACCAAATTCCATTGGCCATCTGATCTAACTTCTGGAGGCAGTCAAAATGAGTATTTGAATTCTTCCCTACCTTATTCCTGTGCTGAGATGCAGGCTGCTCCAACCTGCTGTAAAATGCTTGATTTCGAGAGTGATCAAAACTAATGAAAACATTGTTGGGGTAAAACCTAAAGGGAAAGGCCTAGCACCAAATTCCATTGGCCATCTGATCTAACTTCTGGAGGCAGTCAAAATGATCCTTAGAATTCTTCCCTACCTTATTCCTGTGCTGAGATACAGGCTGCTCCAACCTGCTGTGAAATGCTTGTATATCGAGAGTGATCGAAACTAATGAAAACATTGTTGGGGTAAAACCTAAAGGGAAAGACCTAGCACCAAATACAATTTGCCATCTGATCTAACTTCTGGAGGCAGTCAAAATGAGTATTTGAATTCTTCCCTACCTTATTCCTGTGCTGAGATACAGGCTGCTCCAACCTGCTGTAAAATGCTTGATTTCGAGAGTGAGCAAAACTAATAAAAACATTGTTGGCGAAAAACCTAAAGGGAAAGGCCTAGCACCAAATTGCATTGGCCATCTGATCTAACTTCTGGAGGCAGTCAAAATGATCCTTAGAATTCTTCCCTACCTTATTCCTGTGCTGAGATACAGGCTGCTCCAACCTGCTGTAAAATGCTTGATTTCGAGAGTGAGCGAAACTAATGAAAACATTGTTGGGGTAAAACCTAAAGGGAAAGGCCTAGCACCAAATTGCATTGGCCATCTGATCTAACTTCTGGAGGCAGTCAAAATGAGTATTTGAATTCTTCCCTACCTTATTCCTCTGCTGAGATACAGGCTGCTCCAACCTGCTGTAAAATGCTTGATTTCGAGAGTGAGCGAAACTAATGAAAACATTGTTGGGGTAAAACCTAAAGGGAAAGACCTAGCACCAAATACAATTTGCCATCTGATCTAACTTCTGGAGGCAGTCAAAATGAGTATTTGAATTCTTCCCTACCTTATTCCCGTGCTGAGATACAGGCTGCTCCAACCTGCTGTAAAATGCTTGATTTCGAGAGTGAGCGAAACTAATAAAAACATTGTTGGCGAAATACCGAAAGGGAAAGGCCTAGCACCAAATTACATTGGCCATCTGATCTAACTTCTGGAGGCAGTCAAAATGATCCTTAGAATTCTTCCCTACCTTATTCCTCTGCTGAGATACAGGCTACTCCAACCTGCTGTAAAATGCTTGATTTCGAGAGTGATCGAAACTAATGAAAACATTGTTGGGGTAAAACCTAAAGGGAAAGGCCTAGCACCAAATTGCATTGGCCATCTGATCTAACTTCTGGAGGCAGTCAAAATGAGTATTTGAATTCTTCCCTACCTTATTCCTCTGCTGAGATACAGGCTGCTCCAACCTGCTGTAAAATGCTTGATTTCAAGAGTGAGCGAAACTAATGAAAACATTGTTGGGGTAAAACCTAAAGAGAAAGGCCTAGCACCAAATTGCATTGGCCATCTGATCTAACTTCTGGAGGCAGTCAAAATGAGTATTTGAATTCTTCCCTACCTTATTCCTGTGCTGAGATACAGGCTGCTCCAACCTGCTGTAAAATGCTTGATTTCGAGAGTGAGCGAAACTAATGAAAACATTGTTGGGGTAAAACCTAAAGGGAAAGACCTAGCACCAAATACAATTTGCCATCTGATCTAACTTCTGGAGGCAGTCAAAATGAGTATTTGAATTCTTCCCCACCTTATTCCTGTGCTGAGATACAGGCTGCTCCAACCTGCTGTAAAATGCTTGATTTCGAGAGTGAGCGAAACTAATGAAAACATTGTTGGGGTAAAACCTAAAGGGAAAGGCCTAGCACCAAATTGCATTGGCCATCTGATCTAACTTCTGGAGGCAGTCAAAATGAGTATTTGAATTCTTCCCTACCTTATTCCTCTGCTGAGATACAGGCTGCTCCAACCTGCTGTAAAATGCTTGATTTCGAGAGTGAGCGAAACTAATGAAAACATTGTTGGGGTAAAACCTAAAGGGAAAGACCTAGCACCAAATACAATTTGCCATCTGATCTAACTTCTGGAGGCAGTCAAAATGAGTATTTGAATTCTTCCCTACCTTATTCCCGTGCTGAGATACAGGCTGCTCCAACCTGCTGTAAAATGCTTGATTTCGAGAGTGAGCGAAACTAATAAAAACATTGTTGGCGAAATACCGAAAGGGAAAGGCCTAGCACCAAATTACATTGGCCATCTGATCTAACTTCTGGAGGCAGTCAAAATGATCCTTAGAATTCTTCCCTACCTTATTCCTCTGCTGAGATACAGGCTACTCCAACCTGCTGTAAAATGCTTGATTTCGAGAGTGATCGAAACTAATGAAAACATTGTTGGGGTAAAACCTAAAGGGAAAGGCCTAGCACCAAATTGCATTGGCCATCTGATCTAACTTCTGGAGGCAGTCAAAATGAGTATTTGAATTCTTCCCTACCTTATTCCTCTGCTGAGATACAGGCTGCTCCAACCTGCTGTAAAATGCTTGATTTCAAGAGTGAGCGAAACTAATGAAAACATTGTTGGGGTAAAACCTAAAGAGAAAGGCCTAGCACCAAATTGCATTGGCCATCTGATCTAACTTCTGGAGGCAGTCAAAATGAGTATTTGAATTCTTCCCTACCTTATTCCTGTGCTGAGATACAGGCTGCTCCAACCTGCTGTAAAATGCTTGATTTCGAGAGTGAGCGAAACTAATGAAAACATTGTTGGGGTAAAACCTAAAGGGAAAGACCTAGCACCAAATACAATTTGCCATCTGATCTAACTTCTGGAGGCAGTCAAAATGAGTATTTGAATTCTTCCCCACCTTATTCCTGTGCTGAGATACAGGCTGCTCCAACCTGCTGTAAAATGCTTGATTTTGAGAGTGATCGAAACTAATGAAAACATTGCTGGGGTAAAACCTAAAGGGAAAGGCCTAGCACCAAATTGCATTGGCCATCTGATCTAACTTCTGGAGGCAGTCAAAATGAGTATTTGAATTCTTCCCTACCTTATTCCTGTGCTGAGATACAGGCTGCTCCAACCTGCTGTAAAATGCTTGATTTCGAGAGTGAGCGAAACTAATGAAAACATTGTTGGGGTAAAACCTAAAGGGAAAGACCTAGCACCAAATACAATTTGCCATCTGATCTAACTTCTGGAGGCAGTCAAAATGAGTATTTGAATTCTTCCCTACCTTATTCCTCTGCTGAGATACAGGCTGCTCCAACCTGCTGTAAAATGCTTGATTTCGAGAGTGATCGAAACTAATGAAAACATTGTTGGGGTAAAACCTAAAGGGAAAGGCCTAGCACTAAATTCCATTGGCCAACTGATCTAACTTCTGGAGGCAGTCAAAATGATCCTTAGAATTCTTCCCTACCTTATTCCTGTGCTGAGATACAGGCTGCTCCAACCTGCTGTAAAATGCTTGATTTCGAGAGTGAGCGAAACTAATGAAAACATTGTTGGGGTAAAACCTAAAGGGAAAGGCCTAGCACCAAATTGCATTGGCCATCTGATCTAACTTCTGGAGGCAGTCAAAATGATCCTTAGAATTCTACCCTACCTTATTCCTGTGCTGAGATACAGGCTGCTCCAACCTGCTGTAAAATGCTTGATTTCGAGAGTGAGCGAAACTAACGAAAACATTGTTGGGGTAAAACCTAAAGGGAAAGACCTAGCACCAACTACAATTTGCCATCTGATCTAACTTCTGGAGGCAGTCAAAATGAGTATTTGAATTCTTCCCTACCTTATTCCTGTGCTGAGATACAGGCTGCTCCAACCTGCTGTAAAATGCTTGATTTCGAGAGTGAGCGAAACTAATGAAAACATTGTTGGGGTAAAACCTAAAGGGAAAGACCTAGCACCAAATACAATTTGCCATCTGATCTAACTTCTGGAGGCAGTCAAAATGAGTATTTGAATTCTTCCCTACCTTATTCCTGTGCTGAGATACAGGCTGCTCCAACCTGCTGTAAAATGCTTGATTTCGAGAGTGATCAAAACTAATGAAAACATTGTTGGCGAAAAACCTAAAGGGATAGGCCTAGCACCAAATTGCATTGGCCATCAGATCTAACTTCTGGAGGCAGTCAAAATGATCCTTAGAATTCTTCCCTACCTTATTCCTGTGCTGAGATACAGGCTGCTCCAACCTGCTGTAAAATGCTTGATTTCGAGAGTGAGCGAAACTAATGAAAACATTGTTGGGGTAAAACCTAAAGGGAAAGGCCTAGTACCAAATTGCATTGGCCATCTGATCTAACTTCTGGAGGCAGTCAAAATGAGTATTTGAATTCTTCACTACCTTATTCCTGTGCTGAGATACAGGCTGCTCCAACCTGCTGTAAAATGCTTGATTTCGAGAGTGATCGAAACTAATGAAAACATTGTTGGGGTAAAACCTAAAGGGAAAGGCCTAGCACCAAATTGCATTGGCCATCTGATCTAACTTCTGGAGGCAGTCAAAATGATCCTTAGAATTCTTCCCTACCTTATTCCTGTGCTGAGATACAGGCTGCTCCAACCTGCTGTAAAATGCTTGATTTCGAGAGTGAGCGAAACTAATGAAAACATTGCTGGGGTAAAACCTAAAGGGAAAGGCCTAGCACCAAATTGCATTGGCCATCTGATCTAACTTCTGGAGGCAGTCAAAATGAGTATTTGAATTCTTCCCTACCTTATTCCTCTGCTGAGATACAGGCTGCTCCAACCTGCTGTAAAATGCTTGATTTCGAGAGTGAGCGAAACTAATGAAAACATTGTTGGGGTAAAACCTAAAGGGAAAGACCTAGCACCAAATACAATTTGCCATCTGATCTAACTTCTGGAGGCAGTCAAAATGAGTATTTGAATTCTTCCCTACCTTATTCCCGTGCTGAGATACAGGCTGCTCGAACCTGCTGTAAAATGCTTGATTTCGAGAGTGAGCGAAACTAATAAAAACATTGTTGGCGAAATACCGAAAGGGAAAGGCCTAGCACCAAATTGCATTGGCCATCTGATCTAACTTCTGGAGGCAGTCAAAATGATCCTTAGAATTCTTCCCTACCTTATTCCTCTGCTGAGATACAGGCTACTCCAACCTGCTGTAAAATGCTTGATTTCGAGAGTGATCGAAACTAATGAAAACATTGTTGGGGTAAAACCTAAAGGGAAAGGCCTAGCACCAAATTGCATTGGCCATCTGATCTAACTTCTGGAGGCAGTCAAAATGAGTATTTGAATTCTTCCCTACCTTATTCCTCTGCTGAGATACAGGCTGCTCCAACCTGCTGTAAAATGCTTGATTTCGAGAGTGAGCGAATCTAATGAAAACATTGTTGGGGTAAAACCTAAAGGGAAAGACCTAGCACCAAATCCAATTTGCCATCTGATCTAACTTCTGGAGGCAGTCAAAATGAGTATTTGAATTCTTCCCTACCTTATTCCTGTGCTGAGATACAGGCTGCTCCAACCTGCGGTAAAATGCTTGATTTCGAGAGTGAGCAAAACTAATGAAAACATTGTTGGGGTAAAACCTAAAGGGAAAGACCTAGCACCAAATACAATTTGCCATCTGATCTAACTTCTGGAGGCAGTCAAAATGAGTATTTGAATTCTTCCCTACCTTATTCCTGTGCTGAGATGCAGGCTGCTCCAACCTGCTGTAAAATGCTTGATTTCGAGAGTGATCGAAACTAATGAAAACATTGTTGGGGTAAAACCTAAAGGGAAAGGCCTAGCACCAAATTGCATTGGCCATCTGATCTAACTTCTGGAGGCAGTCAAAATGATCCTTAGAATTCTTCCCTACCTTATTCCTGTGCTGAGATACAGGCTGCTCCAACCTGCTGTAAAATGCTTGATTTCGAGAGTGAGCGAAACTAATGAAAACATTGTTGGGGTAAAACCTAAAGGGAAAGGCCTAGCACCAAATTGCATTGGCCATCTGATCTAACTTCTGGAGGCAGTCAAAATGATCCTTAGAATTCTTCCCTACCTTATTCCTGTGCTGAGATACAGGCTGCTCCAACCTGCTGTGAAATGCTTGATATCGAGAGTGATCGAAACTAATGAAAACATTGTTGGGGTAAAACCTAAAGGGAAAGACCTAGCACCAAATCCAATTTGCCATCTGATCTAACTTCTGGAGGCAGTCAAAATGATCCTTAGAATTCTTCCCTACCATATTCCTGTGCTGAGATACAGGCTGCTCCAACCTGCTGTAAAATGCTTGATTTCAAGAGTGAGCGAAACTAATGAAAACATTGTTGGGGTAAAACCTAAAGGGAAAGACCTAGCACGAAATAAAATTTGCCATCTGATCTAACTTCTGGAGGCAGTCAAAATGATCCTTAGAATTCTTCCCTACCTTATTCCTCTGCTGAGATACAGGCTGCTCCAACCTGCTGTAAAATGCTTGATTTCGAGAGTGAGCGAAACTAATGAAAACATTGTTGGGGTAAAACCTAAAGGGAAAGGCCTAGCACCAAATTGCATTGGCCATCTGATCGAACTTCTGGAGGCAGTCAAAATGATCCTTAGAATTCTTCCCTACCTTATTCCTGTGCTGAGATACAGGCTGCTCCAACCTGCTGTAAAATGCTTGATTTCGAGAGTGAGCAAAACTAATGAAAACATTGTTGGGGTAAAACCTAAAGGGAAAGGCCTAGCACCAAATACAATTTGCCATCTGATCTAACTTCTGGAGGCAGTCAAAATGATCCTTAGAATTCTTCCCTACCTTATTCCTGTGCTGAGATACAGGCTGCTCCAACCTGCTGTAAAATGCTTGATTCGAGAGTGATCAAAACTAATGAAAGCATTGTTGGCGAAAAACCTAAAGGGAAAGGCCTAGCACCAAATTGCATTGGCCATCTGATCTAACTTCTGGAGGCAGTCAAAATGATCCTTAGAATTCTTCCCTACCTTATTCCTGTGCTGAGATACAGGCTGCTCCAACCTGCTGTAAAATGCTTGATTTCGAGAGTGAGCGAAACTAATGAAAACATTGTTGGGGTAAAACCTAAAGGGAAAGACCTGGCACCAAATACAATTAGCCATCTGATCTAACTTCTGGAGGCAGTCAAAATGAGTATTTGAATTCTTGCCTACCTTATTCCTGTGCTGAGATACAGGCTGCTCCAACCTGCTGTAAAATGCTTGATTTCGAGAGTGATCAAAACTAATGAAAACTTTGTTTGGGTAAAACCTAACGGGAAAGGCCTAGCACCAAATTCCATTGCCCATCTGATCTAACTTCTGGAGGCAGTCAAAATGATCCTTAGAATTCTTCCCTACCTTATTCCTGTGCTGAGATACAGGCTGCTCCAACCTGCTGTGAAATGCTTGATATCGAGAGTGAGCGAAACTAATGAAAACATTGTTGGGGTAAAACCTAAAGGGAAAGACCTAGCACCAAATACAATTTGCCATCTGATCTAACTTCTGGAGGCAGTCAAAATGAGTATTTGAATTCTTCCCTACCTTATTCCTGTGCTGAGATACAGGCTGCTCCCACCTGTTGTAAAATGCTTGATTTCGAGAGTGATCAAAACTAATGAAAACATTGTTGGGGTAAAACCTAAAGGGAAAGGCCTAGCACCAAATTGCATTTGCCATCTGATCTAACTTCTGGAGGCAGTCAAAATGAGTATTTGAATTCTTCCCTACCTTATTCCTGTGCTGAGATAAAGGCTGCTCCAACCTGTTGTAAAATGCTTGATTTCGAGAGTGAGCGAAACTAATGAAAACATTGTTGGGGTAAAACCTAAAGGGAAAGACCTAGCACCAAATTCCATTGGCCATCTGATCTAACTTCTGGAGGCAGTCAAAATGAGTATTTGAATTCTTCCCTACCTTATTCCTGTGCTGAGATACAGGCTGCTCCAACCTGCTGTAAAATGCTTTATTTCGAGAGTGATCGAAACTAATGAAAACATTGTTGGGGTAAAACCTAAAGGGAAAGGCCTAGCACCAAATTCCATTGGCCATCTGATCTAACTTCTGGAGGCAGTCAAAATGAGTATTTGAATTCTTCCTTACCTTATTCCTGTGCTGAGATACAGGCTGCTCCAACCTCCTGTAAAATGCTTGATTTCGAGAGTGATCGAAACTAATGAAAACATTGTTGGGGTAAAACCTAAAGGGAAAGACCTAGCACCAAATACAGTTTGCCATCTGATCTAACTTCTGGAGGCAGTCAAAATGATCCTTAGAATTCTTCCCTACCTTATTCCTGTGCTGAGATACAGGCTGCTCCAACCTGCTGTAAAATGCTTGATTTCGAGAGTGATCAAAACTAATGAAAGCATTGTTGGCGAAAAACCTAAAGGGAAAGGCCTAGCACCAAATTACATTGGCCATCTGATCTAACTTCTGGAGGCAGTCAAAATGATCCTTAGAATTCTTCCCTACCTTATTCCTCTGCTGAGATACAGGCTGCTCCAACCTGCTGTAAAATGCTTGATTTCGAGAGTGAGCGAAACTAATGAAAACATTGTTGGGGTAAAACCTAAAGGGAAAGACCTGGCACCAAATACAATTAGACATCTGATCTAACTTCTGGAGGCAGTCAAAATGAGTATTTGAATTCTTCCCTACCTTATTCCTGTGCTGAGATACAGGCTGCTCCAACCTGCTGTAAAATGCTTGATTTCGAGAGTGATCAAAACTAATGAAAACATTGTTGGGGTAAAACCTAAAGGGAAAGGCCTAGCACCAAATTCCATTGCCCATCTGATCTAACTTCTGGAGGCAGTCAAAATGATCCTTAGAATTCTTCCCTACCTTATTCCTGTGCTGAGATACAGGCTGCTCCAACCTGCTGTAAAATGCTTGATTTCGAGAGTGATCAAAACTAATGAAAACATTGCTGGGGTAAAACCTAAAGGGAAAGGCCTAGCACCAAATTGCATTGGCCATCTGATCTAACTTCTGGAGGCTGTCAAAATGATCCTTAGAATTCTTCCCTACCTTATTCCTGTGCTGAGATACAGGCTGCTCCAACCTGCTGTGAAATGCTTGATTTCGAGAGTGATCGAAACTAATGAAAACATTGTTGGGGTAAAACCTAAAGGGAAAGACCTAGCACCAAATACAATTTGCCATCTGATCTAACTTCTGGAGGCAGTCAAAATGAGTATTTGAATTCTTCCCTACCTTATTCCTGTGCTGAGATACAGGCTGCTCCAACCTGCTGTAAAATGCTTGATTTCGAGAGTGAGCGAAACTAATGAAAACATTGTTGGGGTAAAACCTAAAGGGAAAGACCTAGCACCAAATACAGTTTGCCATCTGATCTAACTTCTGGAGGCAGTCAAAATGATCCTTAGAATTCTTCCCTACCTTATTCCTGTGCTGAGATACAGGCTGCTCCAACCTGCTGTAAAATGCTTGATTTCGAGAGTGATGGAAACTAATGAAAACATTGCTGGGGTAAAACCTAAAGGGAAAGGCCTAGCACCAAATTGCATTGGCCATCTGATCTAACTTCTGGAGGCAGTCAAAATGATCCTTAGAATTCTTCCCTACCTTATTCCTGTGCTGAGATACAGGCTGCTCCAACCTGCTGTAAAATGCTTGATTTCGAGAGCGATCGAAACTAATGAAAACATTGTTGGCGTAAAACCTAAAGGGAAAGACCTAGCATCAAATTGCATTGGCCATCTGATCTAACTTCTGGAGGCAGTCAAAATGAGTATTTGAATTCTTCCCTACCTTATTCCTGTGCTGAGATACAGGCTGCTCCAACCTGCTGTAAAATGCTTGATTTCGAGAGTGATCAAAACTAATGAAAGCATTGTTGGCGAAAAACCTAAAGGGAAAGGCCTAGCACCAAATTGCATTGGCCATCTGATCTAACTTCTGGAGGCAGTCAAAATGATCCTTAGAATTCTTCCCTACCTTATTCCTCTGCTGAGATACAGGCTGCTCCAACCTGCTGTAAAATGCTTGATTTCGAGAGTGAGCGAAACTAATGAAAACATTGTTGGGGTAAAACCTAAAGGGAAAGACCTGGCACCAAATACAATTAGACATCTGATCTAACTTCTGGAGGCAGTCAAAATGAGTATTTGAATTCTTCCCTACGTTATTCCTGTGCTGAGATACAGGCTGCTCCAACCTCCTGTAAAATGCTTGATTTCGAGAGTGATCGAAACTAATGAAAACATTGTTGGGGTAAAACCTAAAGGGAAAGACCTAGCACCAAATACAGTTTGCCATCTGATCTAACTTCTGGAGGCAGTCAAAATGATCCTTAGAATTCTTCCCTACCTTATTCCTGTGCTGAGATACAGGCTGCTCCAACCTGCTGTAAAATGCTTGATTTCGAGAGTGATCAAAACTAATGAAAGCATTGTTGGCGAAAAACCTAAAGGGAAAGGCCTAGCACCAAATTGCATTGGCCATCTGATCTAACTTCTGGAGGCAGTCAAAATGATCCTTAGAATTCTTCCCTACCTTATTCCTCTGCTGAGATACAGGCTGCTCCAACCTGCTGTAAAATGCTTGATTTCGAGAGTGAGCGAAACTAATGAAAACATTGTTGGGGTAAAACCTAAAGGGAAAGACCTGGCACCAAATACAATTAGACATCTGATCTAACTTCTGGAGGCAGTCAAAATGAGTATTTGAATTCTTCCCTACCTTATTCCTGTGCTGAGATACAGGCTGCTCCAACCTGCTGTAAAATGCTTGATTTCGAGAGTGATCAAAACTAATGAAAACATTGTTGGGGTAAAACCTAAAGGGAAAGGCCTAGCACCAAATTCCATTGCCCATCTGATCTAACTTCTGGAGGCAGTCAAAATGATCCTTAGAATTCTTCCCTACCTTATTCCTGTGCTGAGATACAGGCTGCTCCAACCTGCTGTAAAATGCTTTATTTCGAGAGTGATCGAAACTAATGAAAACATTGTTGGGGTAAAACCTAAAGGGAAAGGCCTAGCACCAAATTCCATTGGCCATCTGATCTAACTTCTGGAGGCAGTCAAAATGAGTATTTGAATTCTTCCCTACCTTATTCCTGTGCTGAGATACAGGCTGCTCCAACCTCCTGTAAAATGCTTGATTTCGAGAGTGATCGAAACTAATGAAAACATTGTTGGGGTAAAACCTAAAGGGAAAGACCTAGCACCAAATACAGTTTGCCATCTGATCTAACTTCTGGAGGCAGTCAAAATGATCCTTAGAATTCTTCCCTACCTTATTCCTGTGCTGAGATACAGGCTGCTCCAACCTGCTGTAAAATGCTTGATTTCGAGAGTGATCAAAACTAATGAAAGCATTGTTGGCGAAAAACCTAAAGGGAAAGGCCTAGCACCAAATTGCATTGGCCATCTGATCTAACTTCTGGAGGCAGTCAAAATGATCCTTAGAATTCTTCCCTACCTTATTCCTCTGCTGAGATACAGGCTGCTCCAACCTGCTGTAAAATGCTTGATTTCGAGAGTGAGCGAAACTAATGAAAACATTGTTGGGGTAAAACCTAAAGGGAAAGACCTAGCACCAAATACAATTTGCCATCTGCTCTAACTTCTGGAGGCAGTCAAAATGAGTATTTGAATTCTTCCCTACCTTATTCCTGTGCTGAGATACAGGCTGCTCCAACCTGCTGTAAAATGCTTGATTTCGAGAGCGATCGAAACTAATGAAAACATTCTTGGGGTAAAACCTAAAGGGAAAGACCTAGCACCAAATACAGTTTGCCATCTGATCTAACTTCTGGAGGCAGTCAAAATGATCCTTAGAATTCTTCCCTACCTTATTCCTGTGCTGAGATACAGGCTGCTCCAACCTGCTGTAAAATGCTTGATTTCGAGAGTGATGGAAACTAATGAAAACATTGCTGGGGTAAAACCTAAAGGGAAAGGCCTAGCACCAAATTTCATTGGCCATCTGATCTAACTTCTGGAGGCAGTCAAAATGATCCTTAGAATTCTTCCCTACCTTATTCCTGTGCTGAGATACAGGCTGCTCCAACCTGCTGTAAAATGCTTGATTTCGAGAGCGATCGAAACTAATGAAAACATTGTTGGGGTAAAACCTAAAGGGAAAGGCCTAGCATCAAATTGCATTGGCCATCTGATCTAACTTCTGGAGGCAGTCAAAATGAGTATTTGAATTCTTCCCTACCTTATTCCTGTGCTGAGATACAGGCTGCTCCAACCTGCTGTAAAATGCTTGATTTCGAGAGTGATCAAAACTAATGAAAGCATTGTTGGCGAAAAACCTAAAGGGAAAGGCCTAGCACCAAATTGCATTGGCCATCTGATCTAACTTCTGGAGGCAGTCAAAATGATCCTTAGAATTCTTCCCTACCTTATTCCTCTGCTGAGATACAGGCTGCTCCAACCTGCTGTAAAATGCTTGATTTCGAGAGTGAGCGAAACTAATGAAAACATTGTTGGGGTAAAACCTAAAGGGAAAGACCTGGCACCAAATACAATTAGACATCTGATCTAACTTCTGGAGGCAGTCAAAATGAGTATTTGAATTCTTCCCTACCTTATTCCTGTGCTGAGATACAGGCTGCTCCAACCTCCTGTAAAATGCTTGATTTCGAGAGTGATCGAAACTAATGAAAACATTGTTGGGGTAAAACCTAAAGGGAAAGACCTAGCACCAAATACAGTTCGCCATCTGATCTAACTTCTGGAGGCAGTCAAAATGATCCTTAGAATTCTTCCCTACCTTATTCCTGTGCTGAGATACAGGCTGCTCCAACCTGCTGTAAAATGCTTGATTTCGAGAGTGATCAAAACTAATGAAAGCATTGTTGGCGAAAAACCTAAAGGGAAAGGCCTAGCACCAAATTGCATTGGCCATCTGATCTAACTTCTGGAGGCAGTCAAAATGATCCTTAGAATTCTTCCCTACCTTATTCCTCTGCTGAGATACAGGCTGCTCCAACCTGCTGTAAAATGCTTGATTTCGAGAGTGAGCGAAACTAATGAAAACATTGTTGGGGTAAAACCTAAAGGGAAAGACCTGGCACCAAATACAATTAGACATCTGATCTAACTTCTGGAGGCAGTCAAAATGAGTATTTGAATTCTTCCCTACCTTATTCCTGTGCTGAGATACAGGCTGCTCCAACCTGCTGTAAAATGCTTGATTTCGAGAGTGATCAAAACTAATGAAAACATTGTTGGGGTAAAACCTAAAGGGAAAGGCCTAGCACCAAATTCCATTGCCCATCTGATCTAACTTCTGGAGGCAGTCAAAATGATCCTTAGAATTCTTCCCTACCTTATTCCTGTGCTGAGATACAGGATGCTCCAACCTGCTGTAAAATGCTTTATTTCGAGAGTGATCGAAACTAATGAAAACATTGTTGGGGTAAAACCTAAAGGGAAAGGCCTAGCACCAAATTCCATTGGCCATCTGATCTAACTTCTGGAGGCAGTCAAAATGAGTATTTGAATTCTTCATTACCTTATTCCTGTGCTGAGATACAGGCTGCTCCAACCTCCTGTAAAATGCTTGATTTCGAGAGTGATCGAAACTAATGAAAAAATTGTTGGGGTAAAACCTAAAGGGAAAGACCTAGCACCAAATACAGTTTGCCATCTGATCTAACTTCTGGAGGCAGTCAAAATGATCCTTAGAATTCTTCCCTACCTTATACCTGTGCTGAGATACAGGCTGCTCCAACCTGCTGTAAAATGCTTGATTTCGAGAGTGATCAAAACTAATGAAAGCATTGTTGGCGAAAAACCTAAAGGGAAAGGCCTAGCACCAAATTGCATTGGCCATCTGATCTAACTTCTGGAGGCAGTCAAAATGATCCTTAGAATTCTTCCCTACCTTATTCCTCTGCTGAGATACAGGCTGCTCCAACCTGCTGTAAAATGCTTGATTTCGAGAGTGAGCGAAACTAATGAAAACATTGTTGGGGTAAAACCTAAAGGGAAAGACCTGGCACCAAATACAATTAGACATCTGATCTAACTTCTGGAGGCAGTCAAAATGAGTATTTGAATTCTTCCCTACCTTATTCCTGTGCTGAGATACAGGCTGCTCCAACCTGCTGTAAAATGCTTGATTTCGAGAGTGATCAAAACTAATGAAAACATTGTTGGGGTAAAACCTAAAGGGAAAGGCCTAGCACCAAATTCCATTGCCCATCTGATCTAACTTCTGGAGGCAGTCAAAATGATCCTTAGAATTCTTCCCTACCTTATTCCTGTGCTGAGATACAGGATGCTCCAACCTGCTGTAAAATGCTTTATTTCGAGAGTGATCGAAACTAATGAAAACATTGTTGGGGTAAAACCTAAAGGGAAAGGCCTAGCACCAAATTCCATTGGCCATCTGATCTAACTTCTGGAGGCAGTCAAAATGAGTATTTGAATTCTTCATTACCTTATTCCTGTGCTGAGATACAGGCTGCTCCAACCTCCTGTAAAATGCTTGATTTCGAGAGTGATCGAAACTAATGAAAAAATTGTTGGGGTAAAACCTAAAGGGAAAGACCTAGCACCAAATACAGTTTGCCATCTGATCTAACTTCTGGAGGCAGTCAAAATGATCCTTAGAATTCTTCCCTACCTTATACCTGTGCTGAGATACAGGCTGCTCCAACCTGCTGTAAAATGCTTGATTTCGAGAGTGATCAAAACTAATGAAAGCATTGTTGGCGAAAAACCTAAAGGGAAAGGCCTAGCACCAAATTGCATTGGCCATCTGATCTAACTTCTGGAGGCAGTCAAAATGATCCTTAGAATTCTTCCCTACCTTATTCCTCTGCTGAGATACAGGCTGCTCCAACCTGCTGTAAAATGCTTGATTTCGAGAGTGAGCGAAACTAATGAAAACATTGTTGGGGTAAAACCTAAAGGGAAAGACCTGGCACCAAATACAATTAGACATCTGATCTAACTTCTGGAGGCAGTCAAAATGAGTATTTGAATTCTTCCCTACCTTATTCCTGTGCTGAGATACAGGCTGCTCCAACCTGCTGTAAAATGCTTGATTTCGAGAGTGATCAAAACTAATGAAAACATTGTTGGGGTAAAACCTAAAGGGAAAGGCCTAGCACCAAATTCCATTGCCCATCTGATCTAACTTCTGGAGGCAGTCAAAATGATCCTTAGAATTCTTCCCTACCTTATTCCTGTGCTGAGATACAGGCTGCTCCAACCTGCTGTAAAATGCTTGATTTCGAGAGTGAGCGAAACTAATGAAAACATTGTTGGGGTAAAACCTAAAGGGAAAGGCCTAGCACCAAATTGCATTGGCCATCTGATCTAACGTCTGGAGGCAGTCAAAATGATCCTTAGAATTCTTCCCTACCTTATTCCTGTGCTGAGATACAGGCTGCTCCAACCTGCTGTGAAATGCTTGATATCGAGAGTGATCGAAACTAATGAAAACATTGTTGGGGTAAAACCTAAACGGGAAGACCTAGCACCAAATTCCATTAGCCATCTGATCTAACTTCTGGAGGCAGTCAAAATGAGTATTTGAATTCTTCCCTACCTTATTCCTGTGCTGAGATACAGGCTGCTCCAACCTGCTGTAAAATGCTTGATTTCGAGAGTGAGCGAAACTAATGAAAACATTGTTGGGGTAAAACCTAAAGGGAAAGGCCTAGCACCAAATTGCATTGGCCATCTGATCTAACTTCTGGAGGCAGTCAAAATGATCCTTAGAATTCTTCCCTACCTTATTCCTGTGCTGAGATACAGGCTGCTCCAACCTGCTGTAAAATGCTTGATTTCGAGAGTGATCGAAACTAATGAAAACATTGCTGGGGTAAAACCTAAAGGGAAAGGCCTAGCACCAAATTGCATTGGCCATCTGATCTAACTTCTGGAGGCTGTCAAAATGATCCTTAGAATTCTTCCCTACCTTATTCCTGTGCTGAGATACAGGCTGCTCCAACCTGCTGTGAAATGCTTGATTTCGAGAGTGATCGAAACTAATGAAAACATTGTTGGGGTAAAACCTAAAGGGAAAGACCTAGCACCAAATACAATTTGCCATCTGATCTAACTTCTGGAGGCAGTCAAAATGAGTATTTGAATTCTTCCCTACCTTATTCCTGTGCTGAGATACAGGCTGCTCCAACCTGCTGTAAAATGCTTGATTTCGAGAGCGATCGAAACTAATGAAAACATTGTTGGGGTAAAACCTAAAGGGAAAGACCTAGCACCAAATACAGTTTGCCATCTGATCTAACTTCTGGAGGCAGTCAAAATGATCCTTAGAATTCTTCCCTACCTTATTCCTGTGCTGAGATACAGGCTGCTCCAACCTGCTGTAAAATGCTTGATTTCGAGAGTGAGCGAAACTAATGAAAACATTGCTGGGGTAAAACCTAAAGGGAAAGGCCTAGCACCAAATTGCATTGGCCATCTGATCTAACTTCTGGAGGCAGTCAAAATGATCCTTAGAATTCTTCCCTACCTTATTCCTGTGCTGAGATACAGGCTGCTCCAACCTGCTGTAAAATGCTTGATTTCGAGAGCGATCGAAGCTAATGAAAACATTGATGGGGTAAAACCTAAAGGGAAAGGCCTAGCATCAAATTGCATTGGCCATCTGATCTAACTTCTGGAGGCAGTCAAAATGAGTATTTGAATTCTTCCCTACCTTATTCCTGTGCTGAGATACAGGCTGCTCCAACCTGCTGTAAAATGCTTGATTTCGAGAGTGATCAAAACTAATGAAAGCATTGTTGGCGAAAAACCTAAAGGGAAAGGCCTAGCACCAAATTGCATTGGCCATCTGATCTAACTTCTGGAGGCAGTCAAAATGATCCTTAGAATTCTTCCCTACCTTATTCCTCTGCTGAGATACAGGCTGCTCCAACCTGCTGTAAAATGCTTGATTTCGAGAGTGATCGAAACTAATGAAAACATTGTTGGGGTAAAACCTAAAGGGAAAGACCTAGCACCAAATACAGTTTGCCATCTGATCTAACTTCTGGAGGCAGTCAAAATGATCCTTAGAATTCTTCCCTACCTTATTCCTGTGCTGAGATACAGGCTGCTCCAACCTGCTGTAAAATGCTTGATTTCGAGAGTGCTCAAAACTAATGAAAGCATTGTTGGCGAAAAACCTAAAGGGAAAGGCCTAGCACCAAATTGCATTGGCCATCTGATCTAACTTCTGGAGGCAGTCAAAATGATCCTTAGAATTCTTCCCTACCTTATTCCTGTGCTGAGATACAGGCTGCTCCAACCTGCTGTAAAATGCTTGATTTCGAGAGTGAGCGAAACTAATGAAAACATTGTTGGGGTAAAACCTAAAGGGAAAGACCTAGCACCAAATCCAATTTGCCATCTGATCTAACTTCTGGAGGCAGTCAAAATGAGTATTTGAATTCTTCCCTACCTTATTCCTGTGCTGAGATACAGGCTGCTCCAACCTGCTGTAAAATGCTTGATTTCGAGAGTGATCAAAACTAATGAAAACATTGTTGGGGTAAAACCTAAAGGGAAAGGCCTAGCACCAAATTCCATTGCCCATCTGATCTAACTTCTGGAGGCAGTCAAAATGATCCTTAGAATTCTTCCCTACCTTATTCCTGTGCTGAGATACAGGCTGCTCCAACCTGCTGTAAAATGCTTGATTTCGAGAGTGAGCGAAACTAATGAAAACATTGTTGGGGTAAAACCTAAAGGGAAAGGCCTAGCACCAAATTGCATTGGCCATCTGATCTAACGTCTGGAGGCAGTCAAAATGATCCTTAGAATTCTTCCCTACCTTATTCCTGTGCTGAGATACAGGCTGCTCCAACCTGCTGTGAAATGCTTGATATCGAGAGTGATCGAAACTAATGAAAACATTGTTGGGGTAAAACCTAAACGGGAAGACCTAGCACCAAATTCCATTAGCCATCTGATCTAACTTCTGGAGGCAGTCAAAATGAGTATTTGAATTCTTCCCTACCTTATTCCTGTGCTGAGATACAGGCTGCTCCAACCTGCTGTAAAATGCTTGATTTCGAGAGTGATCGAAACTAATGAAAACATTGTTGGGGTAAAACCTAAAGGGAAAGGCCTAGCACCAAATTGCATTGGCCATCTGATCTAACTTCTGGAGGCAGTCAAAATGATCCTTAGAATTCTTCCCTACCTTATTCCTGTGCTGAGATACAGGCTGCTCCAACCTGCTGTAAAATGCTTGATTTCGAGAGTGATCGAAACTAATGAAAACATTGTTGGGGTAAAACCTAAAGGGAAAGACCTAGCACCAAATCCAATTTGCCATCTGATCTAACTTCTGGAGGCAGTCAAAATGATCCTTAGAATTCTTCCCTACCTTATTCCTGTGCTGAGATACAGGCTGCTCCAACCTGCTGTAAAATGCTTGATTTCGAGAGTGAGCGAAACTAATGAAAACATTGTTGGGGTAAAACCTAAAGGGAAAGACCTAGCACCAAATACAATTTGCCATCTGATCTAACTTCTGGAGGCAGTCAAAATGAGTATTTGAATTCTTCCCTACCTTATTCCTGTGCTGAGATACAGGCTGCTCCAACCTGCTGTAAAATGCTTGATTTCGAGAGCGATCGAAACTAATGAAAACATTGTTGGGGTAAAACCTAAAGGGAAAGACCTAGCACCAAATACAGTTTGCCATCTGATCTAACTTCTGGAGGCAGTCAAAATGATCCTTAGAATTCTTCCCTACCTTATTCCTGTGCTGAGATACAGGCTGCTCCAACCTGCTGTAAAATGCTTGATTTCGAGAGTGATGGAAACTAATGAAAACATTGCTGGGGTAAAACCTAAAGGGAAAGGCCTAGCACCAAATTGCATTGGCCATCTGATCTAACTTCTGGAGGCAGTCAAAATGATCCTTAGAATTCTTCCCTACCTTATTCCTGTGCTGAGATACAGGCTGCTCCAACCTGCTGTAAAATGCTTGATTTCGAGAGCGATCGAAACTAATGAAAACATTGTTGGGGTAAAACCTAAAGGGAAAGGCCTAGCATCAAATTGCATTGGCCATCTGATCTAACTTCTGGAGGCAGTCAAAATGAGTATTTGAATTCTTCCCTACCTTATTCCTGTGCTGAGATACAGGCTGCTCCAACCTGCTGTAAAATGCTTGATTTCGAGAGTGATCAAAACTAATGAAAGCATTGTTGGCGAAAAACCTAAAGGGAAAGGCCTAGCACCAAATTGCATTGGCCATCTGATCTAACTTCTGGAGGCAGTCAAAATGATCCTTAGAATTCTTCCCTACCTTATTCCTCTGCTGAGATACAGGCTGCTCCAACCTGCTGTAAAATGCTTGATTTCGAGAGTGAGCGAAACTAATGAAAACATTGTTGGGGTAAAACCTAAAGGGAAAGACCTGGCACCAAATACAATTAGACATCTGATCTAACTTCTGGAGGCAGTCAAAATGAGTATTTGAATTCTTCCCTACCTTATTCCTGTGCTGAGATACAGGCTGCTCCAACCTGCTGTAAAATGCTTGATTTCGAGAGTGAGCGAAACTAATGAAAACATTGTTGGGGTAAAACCTAAAGGGAAAGGCCTAGCACCAAATTGCATTGGCCATCTGATCTAACTTCTGGAGGCAGTCAAAATGATCCTTAGAATTCTTCCCTACCTTATTCCTGTGCTGAGATACAGGCTGCTCCAACCTGCTGTAAAATGCTTGATTTCGAGAGTGATCGAAACTAATGAAAACATTGCTGGGGTAAAACCTAAAGGGAAAGGCCTAGCACCAAATTGCATTGGCCATCTGATCTAACTTCTGGAGGCAGTCAAAATGATCCTTAGAATTCTTCCCTACCTTATTCCTGTGCTGAGATACAGGCTGCTCCAACCTGCTGTAAAATGCTTGATATCGAGAGTGATCGAAACTAATGAAAACATTGTTGGGGTAAAACCTAAAGGGAAAGACCTAGCACCAAATACAATTTGCCATCTGATCTAACTTCTGGAGGCAGTCAAAATGATCCTTAGAATTCTTCCCTACCTTATTCCTGTGCTGAGATACAGGCTGCTCCAACCTGCTGTAAAATGCTTGATTTCGAGAGTGAGCAAAACTAATGAAAACATTGTTGGGCTAAAAAGTAAAGGGAAAGACCTAGCACCAAATACAATTTGCCATCTGATCTAACTTCTGGAGGCAGTCAAAATGAGTATTTGAATTCTTCCCTACCTTATTCCTGTGCTGAGATACAGGCTGCTCCAACCTGCTGTAAAATGCTTGATTTCGAGAGTGAGCGAAACTAATGAAAACATTGTTGGGCTAAAAAGTAAAGGGAAAGACCTAGCACCAAATCCAATTTGCCATCTGATCTAACTTCTGGAGGCAGTCAAAATGATCCGTAAAATTCTTCCCTACCTTATTCCTGTGCTGAGATACAGGCTGCTCCAACCTGCTGTAAAATGCTTGATTTCGAGAGTGATCAAAACTAATGAAAATATTGTTGGGGTGAAACCTAAAGGGAAAGGCCTAGCACCAAATTGCATTGGCCATCTGATCTAACTTCTGGAGGCAGTCAAAATGATCCTTAGAATTCTTCCCTACCTTATTCCTGTGCTGAGATACAGGCTGCTCCAACCTGCTGTAAAATGCTTGATTTCGAGAGTGAAAGAAACTAACGAAAACATTGCTGGGGTAAAACCTAAAGGGAAAGGCCTAGCACCAAATTGCATTGGCCATCTGATCTAACTTCTGGAGGCAGTCAAAATGATCCTTCGAATTCTTCCCTACCTTATTCCTGTGCTGAGATACAGGCTGCTCCAACCTGCTGTAAAATGCTTGATTTCGAGAGTGAGCGAAACTAATGAAAACATTGTTGGGGTAAAACCTAAAGGGAAAGGCCTAGCACCAAATTGCATTGGCCATCTGATCTAACTTCTGGAGGCAGTCAAAATGAGTATTTGAATTCTTCCCTACCTTATTCCTGTGCTGAGATACAGGCTGCTCCAACCTGCTGTAAAATGCTTGATTTCGAGAGTGAGCGAAACTAAGGAAAACATTGTTGGGGTAAAACCTAAAGGGAAAGGCCTAGCACCAAATACAATTTGCCATCTGATCTAACTTCTGGAGGCAGTCAAAATGATCCTTAGAATTCTTCCCTACCTTATTCCTGTGCTGAGATACAGGCTGCTCCAACCTGCTTTAAAATGCTTGATTTCGAGAGTGAGCGAAACTAATGAAAACATTGTTGGGGTAAAACCTAAAGGGAAAGGCCTAGCACCAAATTGCATTGGCCATCTGATCTAACTTCTGGAGGCAGTCAAAATGAGTATTTGAATTCTTCCCTACCTTATTCCTGTGCTGAGATACAGGCTGCTCCAACCTGCTGTAAAATGCTTGATTTCGAGAGTGAGCGAAACTAATGAAAACATTGTTGGGGTAAAACCTAAAGGGAAAGACCTAGCACCAAATACAGTTTGCCATCTGATCTAACTTCTGGAGGCAGTCAAAATGAGAATTTGAATTCTTCCCTACCTTATTCCTGTGCTGAGATACAGGCTGCTCCAACCTGCTGTAAAATGCTTGATTTCGAGAGTGAGCGAAACTAATGAAAACATTGTTGGGGTAAAACCTAAAGGGAAAGGCCTAGCACCAAATTGCATTGGCCATCTGCTCTAACTTCCGGAGGCAGTCAAAATGATCCTTAGAATTCTTCCCTACCTTATTCCTCTGCTGAGATACAGGCTGCTCCAACCTGCTGTAAAATGCTTGATTTCAAGAGTGATCGAAACTAATGAAAATATTGTTGGGGTAAAACCTAAAGGGAAAGACCTAGCACCAAATACAATTTGCCATCTGATCTAACTTCTGGAGGCAGTCAAAATGATCCTTAGAATTCTTCCCTACCTTATTCCTGTGCTGAGATAAAGGCTGCTCCAACCTGCTGTAAAATGCTTGATTTCGAGAGTGAGCGAAACTAATGAAAACATTGTTGGGGTAAAACCTAAAGGGAAAGACCTAGCACCAAAATCCATTGGCCATCTGATCTAACTTCTGGAGGCAGTCAAAATGAGTATTTGAATTCTTCCCTACCTTATTCCTGTGCTAGAGATACAGGCTGCTCCAACCTGCTGTAAAATGCTTGATTTCGAGAGTGATCAAAACTAAAGAAAGCACTGTTGGCGAAAAACCTAAAGGGAAAGGCCTAGCACCAAATTGCATTGGCCATCTGATCTAAATTCTGGAGGCAGTCAAAATGATCCTTAGAATTCTTCCCTACCTTATTCCTGTGCTGAGATACAGGCTGCTCCAACCTGCTGTAAAATGCTTGATTTCGAGAGTGAGCGAAACTAATGAAAACATTGTTGGGGTAAAACCTAAAGGGAAAGACCTAGCACCAAATCCAATTTGCGATCTGATCTAACTTCTGGAGGCAGTCAAAATGAGTATTTGAATTCTCCCCTACCTTATTCCTGTGCTGAGATGCAGGCTGCTCCAACCTGCTGTAAAATGCTTGATTTCGAGAGTGATCAAAACTAATGAAAACATTGTTGGGGTAAAACCTAAAGGGAAAGACCTAGCACCAAATACAATTTGCCATCTGATCTAACTTCTGGAGGCAGTCAAAATGAGTATTTGAATTCTCCCCTACCTTATTCCTGTGCTGAGATACAGGCTGCTCCAACCTGCTGTAAAATGCTTGATTTCGAGAGTGAGCGAAACTAATGAAAACATTGTTGGGGTAAAACCTAAAGGGAAAGGCCTAGCACCAAATTGCATTGGCCATCTGATCTAACTTCTGGAGGCAGTCAAAATGATCCTTAGAATTCTTCCCTACCTTATTCCTGTGCTGAGATACAGGCTGCTCCAACCTGCTGTAAAATGCTTGATTTCGAGAGTGAGCGAAACTAATGAAAACATTGTTGGGGGTAAAACCTAAAGGGAAAGGCCTAGCACCAAATTGCATTGGCCATCTGTTCTAACTTCTGGAGGCAGTCAAAATGATCCTTAGAATTCTTCCCTACCTTATTCCTGTGCTGAGATACAGGCTGCTCCAACCTGCTGTAAAATGCTTGATTTCGAGAGTGAGCGAAACTAATGAAAACATTGTTGGGGTAAAACCTAAAGGGAAAGACCTAGCACCAAATCCAATTTGCCATCTGATCTAACTTCTGGAGGCAGTCAAAATGAGTATTTGAATTCTTCCCTACCTTATTCCTGTGCTGAGATACAGGCTGCTCCAACCTGCTGTAAAATACTTGATTTCGAGAGCGATCAAAACTAATGAAAATATTGTTGGGGTAAAACCTAAAGGGAAAGGCCTAGCACCAAATTGCATTGGCCATCTGATCTAACTTCTGGAGGCAGTCAAAATGATCCTTAGAATTCTTCCCTACCATATTCCTGTGCTGAGATACAGGCTGCTCCAACCTGCTGTAAAATGCTTGATTTCGAGAGTGAGCGAAACTAACGAAAACATTGCTGGGGTAAAACCTAAAGGGAAAGGCCTAGCACCAAATTGCATTGGCCATCTGATCTAACTTCTGGAGGCTGTCAAAATGATCCTTAGAATTCTTCCCTACCTTATTCCTGTGCTGAGATACAGGCTGCTCCAACCTGCTGTAAAATGCTTGATTTCGAGAGTGAGCGAAACTAATGAAAACATTGTTGGGGTAAAACCTAAAGGGAAAGACCTAGCACCAAATACAGTTTGCCATCTGATCTAACTTCTGGAGGCAGTCAAAATGAGTATTTGAATTCTTCCCTACCTTATTCCTGTGCTGAGATACAGGCTGCTCCAACCTGCTGTAAAATGCTTGATTTCGAGAGTGAGCGAAACTAATGAAAACATTGTTGGCGAAAAACCTAAAGGGAAAGGCCTAGCACCAAATTGCATTGGCCATCTGATCTAACTTCTGGAGGCAGTCAAAATGAGTATTTGAATTCTTCCCCACCTTATTCCTGTGCTGAGATACAGGCTGCTCCAACCTGCTGTAAAATGCTTGATTTCGAGAGTGAGCGAAACTAATGAAAACATTGTTGGGGTAAAACCAAACGGGAAAGACCTAGCTCCAAATACAGTTTGCCATCTGATCTATCTTCTGGACGGAGTCAAAATGAGTATTTGAATTCTTCCCTACCTTATTCCTGTGCTGAGATACAGGCTGCTCCAACCTGCTGTAAAATGCTTGATTTCGAGAGTGAGCGAAACTAATGAAAACATTGTTGGGGTAAAACCTAAAGGGAAAGGCCTAGCACCAAATTGCATTGGCCATCTGCTCTAACTTCTGGAGGCAGTCAAAATGATCCTTAGAATTCTTCCCTACCTTATTCCTGTGCTGAGATACAGGCTGCTCCAACCTGCTGTAAAATGCTTGATTTCAAGAGTGATCGAAACTAATGAAAACATTGCTGGGGTAAAACCTAAAGGGAAAGACCTAGCACCAAATACAGTTTGCCATCTGATCTAACTTCTGGAGGCAGTCAAAATGAGTATTTGAATTCTTCCCTACCTTATTCCTGTGCTGAGATACAGGCTGCTCCAACCTGCTGTAAAATGCTTGATTTCGAGAGTGAGCGAAACTAATGAAAACAGTGTTGGTGAAAAACCTAAAGGGAAAGGCCTAGCACCAAATTGCATTGGCCATCTGATCTAACTTCTGGAGGCAGTCAAAATGAGTATTTGAATTCTTCCCTACCTTATTCCTGTGCTGAGATACAGGCTGCTCCAACCTGCTGTAAAATGCTCGATTTCGAGAGTGAGCGAAACTAATGAAAACATTGTTGGGGTAAAACCTAACGGGAAAGACCTAGCTCCAAATACAGTTTGCCATCTGATCTATCTTTTGGACGGAGTCAAAATGAGTATTTGAATTCTTCCCTACCTTATTCCTGTGCTGAGATACAGGCTGCTCCAACCTGCTGTAAAATGCTTGATTTATAGAGTGAGCGAAACTAATGAAAACATTGTTGGGGTAAAACCTAAAGGGAAAGGCCTAGCACCAAATTGCATTGGCCATCTGCTCTAACTTCTGGAGGCAGTCAAAATGATCCTTAGAATTCTTCCCTACCTTATTCCTGTGCTGAGATACAGGCTGCTCCAACCTGCTGTAAAATGCTTGATTTCAAGAGTGATCGAAACTAATGAAAACATTGTTGGGGTAAAACCTAAAGGGAAAGACCTAGCACCAAATACAATTTGCCATCTGATCTAACTTCTGGAGGCAGTCAAAATGAGTATTTGAATTCTCCCCTACCTTATTCCTGTGCTGAGATGCAGGCTGCTCCAACCTGCTGTAAAATGCTTGATTTCGAGAGTGAGCGAAACTAATGAAAACATTGTTGGGGTAAAACCTAAAGGGAAAGACCTAGCACCAAATACAATTTGCCATCTGATCTAACTTCTGGAGGCAGTCAAAATGATCCTTAGAATTCTTCCCTACCTTATTCCTGTGCTGAGATACAGGCTGCTCCAACCTGCTGTAAAATGCTTGATTTCGAGAGTGAGCGAAACTAATGAAAACATTGTTGGGGTAAAACCTAAAGGGAAAGGCCTAGCACCAAATTCCATTGGCCATCTGATCTAACTTCTGGAGGCAGTCAAAATGATCCTTAGAATTCTTCCCTACCTTATTCCTGTGCTGAGATACAGGCTGCTCCAACCTGCTGTAAAATGCTTGATTTCAAGAGTGATCGAAACTAATGAAAACATTGCTGGGGTAAAACCTAAAGGGAAAGACCTAGCACCAAATACAGTTTGCCATCTGATCTAACTTCTGGAGGCAGTCAAAATGAGTATTTGAATTCTTCCCTACCTTATTCCTGTGCTGAGATACAGGCTGCTCCAACCTGCTGTAAAATGCTTGATTTCGAGAGTGAGCGAAACTAATGAAAACAGTGTTGGCGAAAAACCTAAAGGGAAAGGCCTAGCACCAAATTGCATTGGCCATCTGATCTAACTTCTGGAGGCAGTCAAAATGAGTATTTGAATTCTTCCCTACCTTATTCCTGTGCTGAGATACAGGCTGCTCCAACCTGCTGTAAAATGCTCGATTTCGAGAGTGAGCGAAACTAATGAAAACATTGTTGGGGTAAAACCTAACGGGAAAGACCTAGCTCCAAATACAGTTTGCCATCTGATCTATCTTTTGGACGGAGTCAAAATGAGTATTTGAATTCTTCCCTACCTTATTCCTGTGCTGAGATACAGGCTGCTCCAACCTGCTGTAAAATGCTTGATTTATAGAGTGAGCGAAACTAATGAAAACATTGTTGGGGTAAAACCTAAAGGGAAAGGCCTAGCACCAAATTGCATTGGCCATCTGCTCTAACTTCTGGAGGCAGTCAAAATGATCCTTAGAATTCTTCCCTACCTTATTCCTGTGCTGAGATACAGGCTGCTCCAACCTGCTGTAAAATGCTTGATTTCAAGAGTGATCGAAACTAATGAAAACATTGTTGGGGTAAAACCTAAAGGGAAAGACCTAGCACCAAATACAATTTGCCATCTGATCTAACTTCTGGAGGCAGTCAAAATGAGTATTTGAATTCTCCCCTACCTTATTCCTGTGCTGAGATGCAGGCTGCTCCAACCTGCTGTAAAATGCTTGATTTCGAGAGTGAGCGAAACTAATGAAAACATTGTTGGGGTAAAACCTAAAGGGAAAGACCTAGCACCAAATACAATTTGCCATCTGATCTAACTTCTGGAGGCAGTCAAAATGATCCTTAGAATTCTTCCCTACCTTATTCCTGTGCTGAGATACAGGCTGCTCCAACCTGCTGTAAAATGCTTGATTTCGAGAGTGAGCGAAACTAATGAAAACATTGTTGGGGTAAAACCTAAAGGGAAAGGCCTAGCACCAAATTCCATTGGCCATCTGATCTAACTTCTGGAGGCAGTCAAAATGATCCTTAGAATTCTTCCCTACCTTATTCCTGTGCTGAGATACAGGCTGCTCCAACCTGCTGTAAAATGCTTGATTTCGAGAGTGAGCGAAACTAATGAAAACATTGTTGGGGTAAAACCTAAAGGGAAAGGCCTAGCACCAAATTCCATTGGCCATCTGATCTAACCTCTGGAGGCAGTCAAAATGATCCTTAGAATTCTTCCCTACCTTATTCCTGTGCTGAGATACAGGCTGCTCCAACCTGCTGTAAAATGCTTGATTTCGAGAGTGATCGAAAATAATGAAAACATTGTTGGCGAAAAACCTAAAGGGAAAGGCCTAGCACCAAATTGCATTGGCCATCTGATCTAACTTCTGGAGGCAGTCGAAATGAGTATTTGAATTCTTCCCTACCTTATTCCTCTGCTGAGATACAGGCTGCTCCAACCTGCTGTAAAATGCTTGATTTCGAGAGTGAGCGAAACTAATGAAAACATTGTTGGGGTAAAACCTAAAGGGAAAGACCTAGCACCAAATCCAATTTGCCATCTGATCTAACTTCTGGAGGCAGTCAAAATGAGTATTTGAATTCTTCCCTACCTTATTCCTGTGCTGAGATACAGGCTGCTCCAACCTGCTGTAAAATACTTGATTTCGAGAGCGATCAAAACTAATGAAAATATTGTTGGGGTAAAACCTAAAGGGAAAGGCCTAGCACCAAATTGCATTGGCCATCTGATCTAACTTCTGGAGGCAGTCAAAATGATCCTTAGAATTCTTCCCTACCTTATTCCTGTGCTGAGATACAGGCTGCTCCAACCTGCTGTAAAATGCTTGATTTCGAGAGTGAGCGAAACTAACGAAAACATTGCTGGGGTAAAACCTAAAGGGAAAGGCCTAGCACCAAATTGCATTGGCCATCTGATCTAACTTCTGGAGGCTGTCAAAATGATCCTTAGAATTCTTCCCTACCTTATTCCTGTGCTGAGATACAGGCTGCTCCAACCTGCTGTAAAATGCTTGATTTCGAGAGTGATCGAAACTAATGAAAACATTGTTGGGGTAAAACCTAAAGGGAAAGGCCTAGCACCAAATTGCATTGGCCATCTGATCTAACTTCTGGAGGCAGTCAAAATGAGTATTTGAATTCTTCCCTACCTTATTCCTGTGCTGAGATACAGGCTGCTCCAACCTGCTGTAAAATGCTTGATTTCGAGAGTGAGCGAAACTAATGAAAACATTGTTGGGGTAAAACCTAAAGGGAAAGACCTAGCACCAAATACAGTTTGCCATCTGATCTAACTTCTGGAGGCAGTCAAAATGAGTATTTGAATTCTTCCCTACCTTATTCCTGTGCTGAGATACAGGCTGCTCCAACCTGCTGTAAAATGCTTGATTTCGAGAGTGAGCGAAACTAATGAAAACATTGTTGGCGAAAAACCTAAAGGGAAAGGCCTAGCACCAAATTGCATTGGCCATCTGATCTAACTTCTGGAGGCAGTCAAAATGAGTATTTGAATTCTTCCCCACCTTATTCCTGTGCTGAGATACAGGCTGCTCCAACCTGCTGTAAAATGCTTGATTTCGAGAGTGAGCGAAACTAATGAAAACATTGTTGGGGTAAAACCAAACGGGAAAGACCTAGCTCCAAATACAGTTTGCCATCTGATCTATCTTCTGGACGGAGTCAAAATGAGTATTTGAATTCTTCCCTACCTTATTCCTGTGCTGAGATACAGGCTGCTCCAACCTGCTGTAAAATGCTTGATTTCGAGAGTGAGCGAAACTAATGAAAACATTGTTGGGGTAAAACCTAAAGGGAAAGGTCTAGCACCAAATTTCATTGGCCATCTGATCTAACTTCTGGAGGCAGTCAAAATGATCCTTAGAATTCTTCCCTACCTTATTCCTGTGCTGAGATACAGGCTGCTCCAACCTGCTGTAAAATGCTTGATTTCGAGAGTGAGCGAAACTAATGAAAACATTGTTGGGGTAAAACCTAAAGGGAAAGACCTAGCACCAAATACCCTTTGCCATCTGATCTAACTTCTGGAGGCAGTCAAAATGAGTATTTGAATTCTTCCCTACGTTATTCCTGTGCTGAGATACAGGCTGCTCCAACCTGCTGTAAAATGCTTGATTTCGAGAGTGAGCGAAACTAATGAAAACATTGTTCTGGTAAAACCTAAAGGGAAAGGCCTAGCACCAAATTGCATTGGCCATCTGATCTAACTTCTGGAGGCAGTCAAAATGAGTATTTGAATTCTTCCCTACCTTATTCCTGTGCTGAGATACAGGCTGCTCCAACCTGCTGTAAAATGCTTGATTTCGAGATTGAGCGAAACTAATGAAAACATTGTTCGGGTAAAACCTAAAGGGAAAGGTCTAGCACTAAATTTCATTGGCCATCTGATCTAACTTCTGGAGGCAGTCAAAATGATCCTTAGAATTCTTCCCTACCTTATTCCTGTGCTGAGATACAGCCTGCTCCAACCTGCTGTAAAATGCTTGATTTCGAGAGTGATCGAAACTAATGAAAACATTGTTGGGGTAAAACCTAAAGGGAAAGACCTAGCACCAAATACAATTTGCCATCTGATCTAACTTCTGGAGGCAGTCAAAATGATCCTTAGAATTCTTCCCTACCTTATTCCTGTGCTGAGATACAGGCTGCTCCAACCTGCTGTAAAATGCTTGATTTCGAGAGTGAGCGAAACTAATGAAAACATTGTTGGGGTAAAACCTAAAGGCAAAGACCTAGCACCAAATTCCATTGGCCATCTGATCTAACTTCTGGAGGCAGTCAAAATGAGTATTTGAATTCTTCCCTACCTTATTCCTGTGCTGAGATACAGGCTGCTCCAACCTGCTGTAAAATGCTTGATTTCGAGAGTGAGCGAAAGTAATGAAAACATTGTTGGGGTAAAACCTAAAGGGAAAGACCTAGCACCAAATACAGTTTCCCATCTGATCTAACTTCTGGAGGCAGTCAAAATGATCCTTAGAATTCTTCCCTACCTTATTCCTGTGCTGAGATACAGGCTGCTCCAACCTGCTGTAAAATGCTTGATTTCGAGAGTGAGCGAAACTAATGAAAACATTGTTGGGTTAAAACCTAAAGGGAAAGGTCTAGCACCAAATTTCATTGGCCATCTGATCTAACTTCTGGAGGCAGTCAAAATGATCCTTAGAATTCTTCCCTACCTTATTCCTGTGCTGAGATACAGGCTGCTCCAACCTGCTGTAAAATGCTTGATTTCGAGAGTGAGCGAAACTAATGAAAACATTGTTGGGGTAAAACCTAAAGGGAAAGACCTAGCACCAAATACCCTTTGCCATCTGATCTAACTTCTGGAGGCAGTCAAAATGAGTATTTGAATTCGTCCCTACCTTATTCCTGTGCTGAGATACAGGCTGCTCCAACCTGCTGTAAAATGCTTGATTTCGAGACTGAGCGAAACCAATGAAAACATTGTTGGGGTAAAACCTAAAGGGAAAGACCTAGCATCAAATACAATTTGCCATCTGATCTAACTTCTGGAGGCAGTCAAAATGAGCCTTAGAATTCTTCCCTACCTTATTCCTGTGCTGAGATACAGGCTGCTCCAACCTGCTGTAAAATGCTTGATTTTGAGAGTGAGCGAAACTAATGAAAACATTGTTGGGGTAAAACCTAAAGGGAAAGACCTAGAACCAAATACAATTTGCCATCTGATCTAACTTCTGGAGACAGTCAAAATGATCCTTAGAATTCTTCCCTACCTTATTCCTGTGCTGAGATACAGGCTGCTCCAACCTGCTGTAAAATGCTTGATTTTGAGAGTGAGCGAAACTAATGAAAACATTGTTGGGGTAAAACCTAAAGGGAAAGACCTAGAACCAAATACAATTTGCCATCTGATCTAACTTCTGGAGACAGTCAAAATGATCCTTAGAATTCTTCCCTACCTTATTCCTGTGCTGAGATACAGGCTGCTCCAACCTGCTGTAAAATGCTTGATTTCGAGAGTGATCAAAACAAATGAAAACATTGTTGGTGTAAAATCTAACGGGAAAGACCTAGCACCAAATACAGTTTCCCATCTGATCTAATTTCTGGAGGCAGTCAAAATGAGTATTTGAATTCTTCCCTACCTTATTCCTGTGCTGAGATACAGGCTGCTCCAACCTGCTGTAAAATGCTTGATTTCGAGAGTGAGCGAAAGTAATGAAAACATTGTTGGGGTAAAACCTAAAGGGAAAGACCTAGCACCAAATACAGTTTCCCATCTGATCTAACTTCTGGAGGCAGTCAAAATGATCCTTAGAATTCTTCCCTACCTTATTCCTGTGCTGAGATACAGGCTGCTCCAGCCTGCTGTAAAATGCTTGATTTCGAGAGTGAGCGAAACTAATGAAAACATTGTTGGGGTAAAACCTAAAGGGAAAGGTCTAGCACCAAATTTCATTGGCCATCTGATCTAACTTCTGGAGGCAGTCAAAATGATCCTTAGAATTCTTCCCTACCTTATTCCTGTGCTGAGATACAGGCTGCTCCAACCTGCTGTAAAATGCTTGATTTCGAGAGTGAGCGAAACTAATGAAAACATTGTTGGGGTAAAACCTAAAGGGAAAGACCTAGCACCAAGTTCCATTGGCCATCTGATCTAACTTCTGGAGGCAGTCAAAATGAGTATTTGAATTCGTCCCTACCTTATTCCTGTGCTGAGATACAGGCTGCTCCAACCTGCTGTAAAATGCTTGATTTCGAGACTGAGCGAAACCAATGAAAACATTGTTGGGGTAAAACCTAAAGGGAAAGACCTAGAACCAAATACAATTTGCCATCTGATCTAACTTCTGGAGACACTCAAAATGATCCTTAGAATTCTTCCCTACCTTATTCCTGTGCTGAGATACAGGCTGCTCCAACCTGCTGTAAAATGCTTGATTTCGAGAGTTATCAAAACTAATGAAAACATTGTTGGTGTAAAATCTAACGGGAAAGACCTAGCACCAAGTGCAGTTTCCCATCTGATCTAACTTCTGGAGGCAGTCAAAATGAGTATTTGAATTCTTCCCTACCTTATTCCTGTGCTGAGATACAGGCTGCTCCGACCTGCTGTAAAATGCTTGATTTCGAGAGTGAGCGAAACTAATGAAAACATTGTTGGGGTAAAACCTAAAGGGAAAGGCCTAGCACCAAATTCCATTGGCCATCTGATCTAACCTCTGGAGGCAGTCAAAATGATCCTTAGAATTCTTCCCTACCTTATTCCTGTGCTGAGATACAGGCTGCTCCAACCTGCTGTAAAATGCTTGATTTCGAGAGTGATCGAAAATAATGAAAACATTGTTGGCGAAAAACCTAAAGGGAAAGGCCTAGCACCAAATTGCATTGGCCATCTGATCTAACTTCTGGAGGCAGTCGAAATGAGTATTTGAATTCTTCCCTACCTTATTCCTCTGCTGAGATACAGGCTGCTCCAACCTGCTGTAAAATGCTTGATTTCGAGAGTGAGCGAAACTAATGAAAACATTGTTGGGGTAAAACCTAAAGGGAAAGACCTAGCACCAAATCCAATTTGCCATCTGATCTAACTTCTGGAGGCAGTCAAAATGAGTATTTGAATTCTTCCCTACCTTATTCCTGTGCTGAGATACAGGCTGCTCCAACCTGCTGTAAAATACTTGATTTCGAGAGCGATCAAAACTAATGAAAATATTGTTGGGGTAAAACCTAAAGGGAAAGGCCTAGCACCAAATTGCATTGGCCATCTGATCTAACTTCTGGAGGCAGTCAAAATGATCCTTAGAATTCTTCCCTACCTTATTCCTGTGCTGAGATACAGGCTGCTCCAACCTGCTGTAAAATGCTTGATTTCGAGAGTGAGCGAAACTAACGAAAACATTGCTGGGGTAAAACCTAAAGGGAAAGGCCTAGCACCAAATTGCATTGGCCATCTGATCTAACTTCTGGAGGCTGTCAAAATGATCCTTAGAATTCTTCCCTACCTTATTCCTGTGCTGAGATACAGGCTGCTCCAACCTGCTGTAAAATGCTTGATTTCGAGAGTGATCGAAACAAATGAAAACATTGTTGGGGTAAAACCTAAAGGGAAAGGCCTAGCACCAAATTGCATTGGCCATCTGATCTAACTTTTGGAGGCAGTCAAAATGAGTATTTGAATTCTTCCCTACCTTATTCCTGTGCTGAGATACAGGCTGCTCCAACCTGCTGTAAAATGCTTGATTTCGAGAGTGAGCGAAACTAATGAAAACATTGTTGGCGAAAAACCTAAAGGGAAAGGCCTAGCACCAAATTGCATTGGCCATCTGATCTAACTTCTGGAGGCAGTCAAAATGAGTATTTGAATTCTTCCCCACCTTATTCCTGTGCTGAGATACAGGCTGCTCCAACCTGCTGTAAAATGCTTGATTTCGAGAGTGAGCGAAACTAATGAAAACATTGTTGGGGTAAAACCAAACGGGAAAGACCTAGCTCCAAATACAGTTTGCCATCTGATCTATCTTCTGGACGGAGTCAAAATGAGTATTTGAATTCTTCCCTACCTTATTCCTGTGCTGAGATACAGGCTGCTCCAACCTGCTGTAAAATGCTTGATTTCGAGAGTGAGCGAAACTAATGAAAACATTGTTGGGGTAAAACCTAAAGGGAAAGGTCTAGCACCAAATTTCATTGGCCATCTGATCTAACTTCTGGAGGCAGTCAAAATGATCCTTAGAATTCTTCCCTACCTTATTCCTGTGCTGAGATACAGGCTGCTCCAACCTGCTGTAAAATGCTTGATTTCGAGAGTGAGCGAAACTAATGAAAACATTGTTGGGGTAAAACCTAAAGGGAAAGACCTAGCACCAAATACCCTTTGCCATCTGATCTAACTTCTGGAGGCAGTCAAAATGAGTATTTGAATTCTTCCCTACGTTATTCCTGTGCTGAGATACAGGCTGCTCCAACCTGCTGTAAAATGCTTGATTTCGAGAGTGAGCGAAACTAATGAAAACATTGTTCTGGTAAAACCTAAAGGGAAAGGCCTAGCACCAAATTGCATTGGCCATCTGATCTAACTTCTGGAGGCAGTCAAAATGAGTATTTGAATTCTTCCCTACCTTATTCCTGTGCTGAGATACAGGCTGCTCCAACCTGCTGTAAAATGCTTGATTTCGAGATTGAGCGAAACTAATGAAAACATTGTTCGGGTAAAACCTAAAGGGAAAGGTCTAGCACTAAATTTCATTGGCCATCTGATCTAACTTCTGGAGGCAGTCAAAATGATCCTTAGAATTCTTCCCTACCTTATTCCTGTGCTGAGATACAGCCTGCTCCAACCTGCTGTAAAATGCTTGATTTCGAGAGTGATCGAAACTAATGAAAACATTGTTGGGGTAAAACCTAAAGGGAAAGACCTAGCACCAAATACAATTTGCCATCTGATCTAACTTCTGGAGGCAGTCAAAATGATCCTTAGAATTCTTCCCTACCTTATTCCTGTGCTGAGATACAGGCTGCTCCAACCTGCTGTAAAATGCTTGATTTCGAGAGTGAGCGAAACTAATGAAAACATTGTTGGGGTAAAACCTAAAGGCAAAGACCTAGCACCAAATTCCATTGGCCATCTGATCTAACTTCTGGAGGCAGTCAAAATGAGTATTTGAATTCTTCCCTACCTTATTCCTGTGCTGAGATACAGGCTGCTCCAACCTGCTGTAAAATGCTTGATTTCGAGAGTGAGCGAAAGTAATGAAAACATTGTTGGGGTAAAACCTAAAGGGAAAGACCTAGCACCAAATACAGTTTCCCATCTGATCTAACTTCTGGAGGCAGTCAAAATGATCCTTAGAATTCTTCCCTACCTTATTCCTGTGCTGAGATACAGGCTGCTCCAACCTGCTGTAAAATGCTTGATTTCGAGAGTGAGCGAAACTAATGAAAACATTGTTGGGTTAAAACCTAAAGGGAAAGGTCTAGCACCAAATTTCATTGGCCATCTGATCTAACTTCTGGAGGCAGTCAAAATGATCCTTAGAATTCTTCCCTACCTTATTCCTGTGCTGAGATACAGGCTGCTCCAACCTGCTGTAAAATGCTTGATTTCGAGAGTGAGCGAAACTAATGAAAACATTGTTGGGGTAAAACCTAAAGGGAAAGACCTAGCACCAAATACCCTTTGCCATCTGATCTAACTTCTGGAGGCAGTCAAAATGAGTATTTGAATTCGTCCCTACCTTATTCCTGTGCTGAGATACAGGCTGCTCCAACCTGCTGTAAAATGCTTGATTTCGAGACTGAGCGAAACCAATGAAAACATTGTTGGGGTAAAACCTAAAGGGAAAGACCTAGCATCAAATACAATTTGCCATCTGATCTAACTTCTGGAGGCAGTCAAAATGAGCCTTAGAATTCTTCCCTACCTTATTCCTGTGCTGAGATACAGGCTGCTCCAACCTGCTGTAAAATGCTTGATTTTGAGAGTGAGCGAAACTAATGAAAACATTGTTGGGGTAAAACCTAAAGGGAAAGACCTAGAACCAAATACAATTTGCCATCTGATCTAACTTCTGGAGACAGTCAAAATGATCCTTAGAATTCTTCCCTACCTTATTCCTGTGCTGAGATACAGGCTGCTCCAACCTGCTGTAAAATGCTTGATTTTGAGAGTGAGCGAAACTAATGAAAACATTGTTGGGGTAAAACCTAAAGGGAAAGACCTAGAACCAAATACAATTTGCCATCTGATCTAACTTCTGGAGACAGTCAAAATGATCCTTAGAATTCTTCCCTACCTTATTCCTGTGCTGAGATACAGGCTGCTCCAACCTGCTGTAAAATGCTTGATTTCGAGAGTGATCAAAACAAATGAAAACATTGTTGGTGTAAAATCTAACGGGAAAGACCTAGCACCAAATACAGTTTCCCATCTGATCTAATTTCTGGAGGCAGTCAAAATGAGTATTTGAATTCTTCCCTACCTTATTCCTGTGCTGAGATACAGGCTGCTCCAACCTGCTGTAAAATGCTTGATTTCGAGAGTGAGCGAAAGTAATGAAAACATTGTTGGGGTAAAACCTAAAGGGAAAGACCTAGCACCAAATACAGTTTCCCATCTGATCTAACTTCTGGAGGCAGTCAAAATGATCCTTAGAATTCTTCCCTACCTTATTCCTGTGCTGAGATACAGGCTGCTCCAGCCTGCTGTAAAATGCTTGATTTCGAGAGTGAGCGAAACTAATGAAAACATTGTTGGGGTAAAACCTAAAGGGAAAGACCTAGCACCAAATTTCATTGGCCATCTGATCTAACTTCTGGAGGCAGTCAAAATGATCCTTAGAATTCTTCCCTACCTTATTCCTGTGCTGAGATACAGGCTGCTCCAACCTGCTGTAAAATGCTTGATTTCGAGAGTGAGCGAAACTAATGAAAACATTGTTGGGGTAAAACCTAAAGGGAAAGACCTAGCACCAAGTTCCATTGGCCATCTGATCTAACTTCTGGAGGCAGTCAAAATGAGTATTTGAATTCGTCCCTACCTTATTCCTGTGCTGAGATACAGGCTGCTCCAACCTGCTGTAAAATGCTTGATTTCGAGACTGAGCGAAACCAATGAAAACATTGTTGGGGTAAAACCTAAAGGGAAAGACCTAGAACCAAATACAATTTGCCATCTGATCTAACTTCTGGAGACACTCAAAATGATCCTTAGAATTCTTCCCTACCTTATTCCTGTGCTGAGATACAGGCTGCTCCAACCTGCTGTAAAATGCTTGATTTCGAGAGTTATCAAAACTAATGAAAACATTGTTGGTGTAAAATCTAACGGGAAAGACCTAGCACCAAGTACAGTTTCCCATCTGATCTAACTTCTGGAGGCAGTCAAAATGAGTATTTGAATTCTTCCCTACCTTATTCCTGTGCTGAGATACAGGCTGCTCCGACCTGCTGTAAAATGCTTGATTTCGAGAGTGAGCGAAACTAATGAAAACATTGTTGGGGTAAAACCTAAAGGGAAAGACCTAGCACCAAATACAATTTGCCATCTGATCTAACTTCTGGAGGCAGTCAAAATGAGTATTTGAATTCTTCCCCACCTTATTCCTGTGCTGAGATACAGGCTGCTCCAACCTGCTGTAAAATGCTTGATTTCGAGAGTGATCGAAACTAATGAAAACATTTTTGGGGTAAAACCTAAAGGGAAAGACCTAGCACCAAATACAATTTGCCATCTGATCTAACTTCTGGAGACAGTCAAAATGATCCTTAGAATTCTTCCCTACCTTATTCCTGTGCTGAGATACAGGCTGCTCCAACCTGCTGTAAAATGCTTGATTTCGAGAGTGAGCGAAACTAATGAAAACATTGTTGGGGTAAAACCTAAAGGGAAAGACCTAGCACCAAATTGCATTGGCCATCTGATCTAACTTCTGGAGGCAGTCAAAATGAGTATTTGAATTCTTCCCTACCTTATTCCTGTGCTGAGATACAGGCTGCTCCAACCTGCTGTAAAATGCTTGATTTCGAGAGTGAGCGAAACTAATGAAAACATTGTTGGGGTAAAACCTAAAGGGAAACACCTAGCACCAAATACAATTTGCCATCTGATCTAACTTCTGGAGGCAGTCAAAATGAGTATTTGAATTCTTCCCCACCTTATTCCTGTGCTGAGATACAGGCTGCTCCAACCTGCTGTAAAATGCTTGATTTCGAGAGTGAGCGAAACTAATGGAAACATTGTTGGGGTAAAACCTAAAGGGAAAGGCCTAGCACCAAATACAGTTTGCCATCTGATCTAACTTCTGGAGGCAGTCAAAATGAGTATTTGAATTCTTCCCTACCTTATTCCTGTGCTGAGACACAGGTTAATCCAACCTGCTGTAAAATGCTTGATTTCAAGATTGAGCGAAACCAATGAAAACATTGTTGGGGTAAAACCTAAAGGGAAAGGCCTAGCACCAAATTGCATTGGCCATCTGATCTAACTTCTGGAGGCAGTCAAAATGAGTATTTGAAATCTTCCCTACCTTATTCCTGTGCTGAGATACAGGCTGCTCCAACCTGCTGTAAAATGCTTGATTCCGAGAGTGAGCGAAACTAATGAAAACATTGTTGGGGTAAAACCTAAAGGGAAAGGTCTAGCACCAAATTTAATTGGCCATCTGATCTAACTTCTGGAGGCAGTCAAAATGATCCTTAGTATTCTTCCCTACCTTATTCCTGTGCTGAGATACAGGCTGCTCCAACCTGCTGTAAAATGCTTGATTTCGAGAGTGATCGAAACTAATGAAAACATTGTTGGGATAAAACCTAAAGGCAAAGACCTAGAACCAAATACAATTTGCCATCTGATCTAACTTCTGGAGACAGTCAAAATGATCCTTAGAATTCTTCCCTACCTTATTCCTGTGCTGAGATACAGGCTGCTCCAACCTGCTGTAAAATGCTTGATTTCGAGAGTGATCAAAACTAATGAAAACATTGTTGGGGTAAAACCTAAAGGGAAAGACCTGGCACCAAATACAATTTGCCATCTGATCTAACTTCTGGAGGCAGTCAAAATGAGTATTTGAATTCTTCCCTACCTTATTCCTGTGCTGAGATACAGGCTGCTCCAACCTGCTGTAAAATGCTTGATTTCGAGAGTGAGCGAAACTAATGAAAACATTGTTGGGGTAAAACCTCAAGGGAAAGACCTAGCACCAAATTGCATTGGCCATCTGATCTAACTTCTGGAGGCAGTCAAAATGAGTATTTGAATACTTCCCTACCTTATTCCTGTGCTGAGATACAGGCTGCTCCAACCTGCTGTAAAATGCTTGATTTCGAGAGTGAGCGAAACTAATGAAAACATTGTTGGGGTAAAACCTAAAGGGAAAGACCTAGCACCAAATACCCTTTGCCATCTGATCTAACTTCTGGAGGCAGTCAAAATGAGTATTTGAATTCTTCCCTACCTTATTCCTGTGCTGAGATACAGGCTGCTCCAACCTGCTGTAAAATGCTTGATTTCGAGAGTGAGCGAAACCAATGAAAACATTGTTATGGTAAAACCTAAAGGGAAAGGCCTAGCACCAAATTGCATTGGCCATCTGATCTAACTTCTGGAGGCAGTCAAAATGAGTATTTGAAATCTTCCCTACCTTATTCCTGTGCTGAGATACAGGCTGCTCCAACCTGCTGTAAAATGCTTGATTTTGAGAGTGAGCGAAACTAATGAAAACATTGTTCGGGTAAAACCTAAGGGGAAAGGTCTAGCACTAAATTTCATTGGCCATCTGATCTAACTTCTGGAGGCAGTCAAAATGATCCTTAGAATTCTTCCCTACCTTATTCCTGTGCTGAGATACAGCCTGCTCCAACCTGCTGTAAAATGCTTGATTTCGAGAGTGATCGAAACTAATGAAAACATTGTTGGGGTAAAACCTAAAGGGAAAGACCTAGCACCAACTACAATTTGCCATCTGATCTAACTTCTGGAGGCAGTCAAAATGAGTATTTGAATTCTTCCCCACCTTATTCCTGTGCTGAGATACAGGCTGCTCCAACCTGCTGTAAAATGCTTGATTTCGAGAGTGATCGAAACTAATGAAAACATTGTTGGGGTAAAACCTAAAGGGAAAGACCTAGAGCCAAATACAATTTCCCATCTCATCTAACTACTGGAGGCAGTCAAAATGAGTATTTGAATTCTTCCCTACCTTATTCCTGTGCTGAGATACAGGCTGCTCCAACCTGCTGTAAAATGCTTGATTTCGAGAGTGATCAAAACTAATGAAAACATTGTTGGCGAAAAACCTAAAAAGAAAGGCCTAGCACCAAATTGCTTTGGCCATCTGATCTAACTTCTGGAGGCAGTCAAAATGATCCTTAGAATTCTTCCCTACCTTATTCCTGTGCTGAGATACAGGCTGCTCCAACCTGCTGTAAAATGCTTGATTTCGAGAGTGAGCGAAACTAATGAAAACATTGTTGGGGTAAAACCTAAAGGGAAAGACCTAGCACCAACTACAATTTGCCATCTGATCTAACTTCTGGAGGCAGTCAAAATGAGTATTTGAATTCTTCCCCACCTTATTCCTGTGCTGAGATACAGGCTGCTCCAACCTGCTGTAAAATGCTTGATTTCGACAGTGAGCGAAACTAATGAAAACATTGTTGGGGTAAAACCTAAAGGGAAAGGCCTAGCACCAAATTGCATTGGCCATCTGATCTAACTTCTGGAGGCAGTCAAAATGAGTATTTGAATTCTTCCCTACCTTATTCCTGTGCTGAGATACAGGCTGCTCCAACCTGCTGTAAAATGCTTGATTTCGAGAGTGAGCGAAACTAATGAAAACATTGTTGGGGTAAAACCTAAAGGGAAAGGCCTAGCACCAAATTGCATTGGCCATCTGATCTAACTTCTGGAGGCAGTCAAAATGATCCTTAGAATTCTTCCCTACCTTATTCCTGTGCTGAGATACAGGCTGCTCCAACCTGCTGTAAAATGCTTGATTTCGAGAGTGAGCGAAACTAATGAAAACATTGTTGGGGTAAAACCTAAAGGGAAAGACCTAGCACCAAATACAATTTGCCATCTGATCTAACTTCTGGAGGCAGTCAAAATGAGTATTTGAATTCTTCCCTACCTTATTCCTGTGCTGAGATACAGGCTGCTCCAACCTGCTGTAAAATGCTTGATTTCGAGAGTGAGCGAAACTAATGAAAACATTGTTGGGGTAAAACCTAAAGGGAAAGGCCTAGCACCAAATTCCATTGGCCATCCGATCTATCTTCTGGAGGCAGTCAAAATGATCCTTAGATTTCTTCCCCACCTTATTCCTGTGCTGAGATACAGGCTGCTCCAACCTGCTGTAAAATGCTTGATTTTGAGAGTGAGCGAAACTAATGAAAACATTGTTGGGGTAAAACCTAAAGGGAAAGGCCTAGCACCAAATTGCATTGGCCATCTGATCTAACTTCTGGAGGCAGTCAAAATGAGTATTTGAATTCTTCCCTACCTTATTCCTGTGCTGAGATACAGGCTGCTCCAACCTGCTGTAAAATGCTTGATTTCGAGAGTGAGCGAAACTAATGAAAACATTGTTGGGGTAAAACCTAAAGGAAAAGGCCTAGCACCAAATTGCATTGGCCATCTGATCTAACTTCTGGAGGCAGTCAAAATGAGTATTTGAATTCTTCCCTACCTTATTCCTGTGCTGAGATACAGGCTGCTCCAACCTGCTGTAAAATGCTTGATTTCGAGAGTGAGCGAAACTAATGAAAACATTGTTGGGGTAAAACCTAAAGGGAAAGACCTAGCACCAAATCCAATTTGCCATCTGATCTAACTTCTGGAGGCAGTCAAAATGATCCTTAGAATTCTTCCCTACCTTATTCCTGTGCTGAGATACAGGCTGCTCCAACCTGCTGTAAAATGCTTGATTTCGAGAGTGAGCGAAACTAATGAAAACATTGTTGGGGTAAAACCTAAAGGGAAAGGCCTAGCACCAAATTGCATTGGCCATCTGATCTAACTTCTGGAGGCAGTCAAAATGATCCTTAGAATTCTTCCCTACCTTATTCCTGTGCTGAGATACAGGCTGCTCCAACCTGCTGTAAAATGCTTGATTTCGAGAGTGAGCGAAACTAATGAAAACATTGTTGGGGTAAAACCTAAAGGGAAAGACCTAGCACCAAATACAATTTGCCATCTGATCTAACTTCTGGAGGCAGTCAAAATGATCCTTAGAATTCTTCCCTACCTTATTCCTGTGCTGAGATACAGGCTGCTCCAACCTGCTGTAAAATGCTTGATTTCGAGAGTGAGCGAAACTAATGAAAACATTGTTGGGGTAAAACCTAAAGGGAAAGACCTAGCACCAAATTCCATTGGCCATCTGATCTAACTTCTGGAGGCAGTCAAAATGATCCATAGAATTCTTCCCTACCTTATTCCTGTGCTGAGATACAGGCTGCTCCAACCTGCTGTAAAATGCTTGATTTCGAGAATGTGCGAAACTAATGAAAACATTGTTGGGGTAAAACCTAAAGGGAAAGGCCTAGCACCAAATACCATTGGCCATCTGATCTAACTTCTGGAGGCAGTCAAAATGAGTATTTGAATTCTTCCCTACCTTATTCCTGTGCTGAGATACAGGCTGCTCCAACCTGCTGTAAAATGCTTGATTTCGAGAGTGAGCGAAACTAATGAAAACATTGTTGGGGTAAAACCTAAAGGGAAAGACCTAGCACCAAATACAATTTGCCATCTGATCTAACTTCTGGAGGCAGTCAAAATGAGTATTTGAATTCTTCCCTACCTTATTCCTGTGCTGAGATACAGGCTGCTCCAACCTGCTGTAAAATGCTTGATTTCGAGAGTGATCAAAACTAATGAAAACATTGTTGGCGAAAAACCTAAAGGGAAAGGCCTAGCACCAAATTGCATTGGCCATCTGATCTAACTTCTGGAGGCAGTCAAAATGAGTATTTGAATTCTTCCCTACCTTATTCCTGTGCTGAGATACAGGCTGCTCCAACCTGCTGTAAAATGCTTGATTTCGAGAGTGAGCGAAACTAATGAAAACATTGTTGGGGTAAAACCTAAAGGGAAAGACCTAGCACCAAATACAATTTGCCATCTGATCTATCTTCTGGAGGCAGTCAAAATGTGTATTTGAGTTCTTCCCTACCTTATTCCTGTGCTGAGATACAGGCTGCTCCAACCTGCTGTAAAATGCTTGATTTCGAGAGTGAGCGAAACTAATGAAAACATTGTTGGGGTAAAACCTAAAGGAAAAGGCCTAGCACCAAATTGCATTGGCCATCTGATCTAACTTCTGGAGGCAGTCAAAATGAGTATTTGAATTCTTCCCTACCTTATTCCTGTGCTGAGATACAGGCTGCTCCAACCTGCTGTAAAATGCTTGATTTCGAGAGTGAGCGAAACTAATGAAAACATTGTTGGGGTAAAACCTAAAGGGAAAGACCTAGCACCAAATCCAATTTGCCATCTGATCTAACTTCTGGAGGCAGTCAAAATGATCCTTAGAATTCTTCCCTACCTTATTCCTGTGCTGAGATACAGGCTGCTCCAACCTGCTGTAAAATGCTTGATTTCGAGAGTGAGCGAAACTAATGAAAACATTGTTGGGGTAAAACCTAAAGGGAAAGGCCTAGCACCAAATTGCATTGGCCATCTGATCTAACTTCTGGAGGCAGTCAAAATGATCCTTAGAATTCTTCCCTACCTTATTCCTGTGCTGAGATACAGGCTGCTCCAACCTGCTGTAAAATGCTTGATTTCGAGAGTGAGCGAAACTAATGAAAACATTGTTGGGGTAAAACCTAAAGGGAAAGACCTAGCACCAAATACAATTTGCCATCTGATCTAACTTTTGGAGGCAGTCAAAATGATCCTTAGAATTCTTCCCTACCTTATTCCTGTGCTGAGATACAGGCTGCTCCAACCTGCTGTGAAATGCTTGATTTCGAGAGTGAGCGAAACTAATGAAAACATTGTTGGGGTAAAACCTAAAGGGAAAGACCTAGCACCAAATTCCATTGGCCATCTGATCTAACTTCTGGAGGCAGTCAAAATGATCCATAGAATTCTTCCCTACCTTATTCCTGTGCTGAGATACAGGCTGCTCCAACCTGCTGTAAAATGCTTGATTTCGAGAATGTGCGAAACTAATGAAAACATTGTTGGGGTAAAACCTAAAGGGAAAGGCCTAGCACCAAATACCATTGGCCATCTGATCTAACTTCTGGAGGCTGTCAAAATGAGTATTTGAATTCTTCCCTACCTTATTCCTGTGCTGAGATACAGGCTGCTCCAACCTGCTGTAAAATGCTTGATTTCGAGAGTGAGCGAAACTAATGAAAACATTGTTGGGGTAAAACCTAAAGGGAAAGACCTAGCACCAAATACAATTTGCCATCTGATCTAACTTCTGGAGGCAGTCAAAATGAGTATTTGAATTCTTCCCTACCTTATTCCTGTGCTGAGATACAGGCTGCTCCAACCTGCTGTAAAATGCTTGATTTCGAGAGTGATCAAAACTAATGAAAACATTGTTGGCGAAAAACCTAAAGGGAAAGGCCTAGCACCAAATTGCATTGGCCATCTGATCTAACTTCTGGAGGCAGTCAAAATGAGTATTTGAATTCTTCCCTACCTTATTCCTGTGCTGAGATACAGGCTGCTCCAACCTGCTGTAAAATGCTTGATTTCGAGAGTGAGCGAAACTAATGAAAACATTGTTGGGGTAAAACCTAAAGGGAAAGACCTAGCACCAAATACAATTTGCCATCTGATCTATCTTCTGGAGGCAGTCAAAATGTGTATTTGAGTTCTTCCCTACCTTATTCCTGTGCTGAGATACAGGCTGCTCCAACCTGCTGTAAAATGCTTGATTTCGAGAGTGAGCGAAACTAATGAAAACATTGTTGGGGTAAAACCTAAAGGGAAAGACCTAGCACCAAATACAATTTGCCATCTGATCTAACTTCTGGAGGCAGTCAAAATGATCCTTAGAATTCTTCCCTACCTTATTCCTGTGCTGAGATACAGGCTGCTCCAACCTGCTGTAAAATGCTTGATTTCGAGAGTGAGCGAAACTAATGAAAACATTGTTGGGGTAAAACCTAAAGGGAAAGACCTAGCACCAAATCCAATTTGCCATCTGATCTAACTTCTGGAGGCAGTCAAAATGATCCTTAGAATTCTTCCCTACCTTATTCCTGTGCTGAGATACAGGCTGCTCCAACCTGCTGTAAAATGCTTGATTTCGAGAGTGAGCGAAACTAATGAAAACATTGTTGGGGTAAAACCTAAAGGGAAAGGCCTAGCACCAAATTGCATTGGCCATCTGATCTAACTTCTGGAGGCAGTCAAAATGATCCTTAGAATTCTTCCCTACCTTATTCCTGTGCTGAGATACAGGCTGCTCCAACCTGCTGTAAAATGCTTGATTTCGAGAGTGAGCGAAACTAATGAAAACATTGTTGGGGTAAAACCTAAAGGGAAAGGCCTAGCACCAAATCCAATTTGCCATCTGATCTAACTTCTGGAGGCAGTCAAAATGATCCTTAGAATTCTTCCCTACCTTATTCCTGTGCTGAGATACAGGCTGCTCCAACCTGCTGTAAAATGCTTGATTTCGAGAGTGAGCGAAACTAATGAAAACATTGTTGGGGTAAAACCTAAAGGGAAAGACCTAGCACCAAATACAATTTGCCATCTGATCTAACTTCTGGAGGCAGTCAAAATGAGTATTTGAATTCTTCCCTACTTTATTCCTGTGCTGAGATACAGGCTGCTCCAACCTGCTGTGAAATGCTTGATTTCGAGAGTGAGCGAAACTAATGAAAACATTGTTGGGGTAAAACCTAAAGGGAAAGACCTAGCACCAAATACAATTTGCCATCTGATCTAACTTCTGGAGGCAGTCAAAATGATCCTTAGAATTCTTCCCTACCTTATTCCTGTGCTGAGATACAGGCTGCTCCAACCTGCTGTAAAATGCTTGATTTCGAGAGTGAGCGAAACTAATGAAAACATTGTTGGGGTAAAACCTAAAGGGAAAGGCCTAGCACCAAATACCATTGGCCATCTGATCTAACTTCTGGAGGCTGTCAAAATGAGTATTTGAATTCTTCCCTACCTTATTCCTGTGCTGAGATACAGGCTGCTCCAACCTGCTGTAAAATGCTTGATTTCGAGAGTGAGCGAAACTAATGAAAACATTGTTGGGGTAAAACCTAAAGGGAAAGACCTAGCACCAAATACAATTTGCCATCTGATCTAACTTCTGGAGGCAGTCAAAATGAGTATTTGAATTCTTCCCTACCTTATTCCTGTGCTGAGATACAGGCTGCTCCAACCTGCTGTAAAATGCTTGATTTCGAGAGTGAGCGAAACTAATGAAAACATTGTTGGGGTAAAACCTAAAGGGAAAGACCTAGCACCAAATACAGTTTGCCATCTGATCTAACTTCTGGAGGCAGTCAAAATGAGTATTTGAATTCTTCCCTACCTTATTCCTGTGCTGAGATACAGGCTGCTCCAACCTGCTGTAAAATGCTTGATTTCAAGAGTGAGCGAAACTAATGAAAACATTGTTGGGGTAAAACCTAAAGGGAAAGACCTAGCACCAAATTGCATTGGCCATCTGATCTAACTTCTGGAGGCAGTCAAAATGAGTATTTGAATTCTTCCCTACCTTATTCCTGTGCTGAGATACAGGCTGCTCCAACCTGCTGTAAAATGCTTGATTTCAAGAGTGATCGAAACTAATGAAAACATTGTTGGGGTAAAACCTAAAGGGAAAGGCCTAGCACCAAATTGCATTGGCCATCTGATCTATCTTCTGGAGGCAGTCAAAATGAGTATTTGAGTTCTTCCCTACCTTATTCCTGTGCTGAGATACAGGCTGCTCCAACCTGCTGTAAAATGCTTGATTTCGAGAGTGAGCGAAACTAATGGAAAACATTGTTGGGGGTAAAACCTAAAGGGAAAGACCCTAGCACCAAAATTGCATTAGCCATCTGATCTAACTTCTGGAGGCAGTCAAAATGATCCTTAGAATTCTTCCCTACCTTATTCCTGTGCTGAGATACAGGCTGCTCCAACCTGCTGTAAAATGCTTGATTTCGAGAGTGAGCGAAACTAATGAAAACATTGTTGGGGTAAAACCTAAAGGGAAAGGTCTAGCTCCAAATTGCATTGGCCATCTGATCTAACTTCTGGAGGCAATCAAAATGAGTATTTGAATTCTTCCCTACCTTATTCCTCTCCTGAGATACAGGGCTGCTCCAACCTGCTGTAAAAAGCTTGATTTTGAAGAGTGATCGAAAACTAATGAAAACATTGTTGGGGTGTAAAACCTAAAGGGAAAGACCTAGCACCAAATTGCATTGGCCATCTGATCTAACTTCTGGAGGCAGTCAAAATGATCCTTAGAATTCTTCCCTACCTTATTCCTGTGCTGAGATACAGGCTGCTCCAACCTGCTGTGAAATGCTTGATTTCGAGAGTGAGCGAAAACTAATGAAAACATTGTTGGGGGTAAAACCTAAAGGGAAAGGGCCTAGCACCAAATTGCATTGGCCATCTGATCTAACTTCTGGAGGCAGTCAAAATGAGTATTTGAATTCTTCCCTACCTTATTTCCTGTGCTGAGATACAGGCTGCTCCAACCTGCTGTAAAATGCTTGATTTCGAGAGTGAGCGAAACTAATGAAAACATTGTTGGGGGTAAAACCTAAAGGGAAAGGGCCTAGCACCAAATTGCATTGGCCATCTGATCTAACTTCTGGAGGCAGTCAAAATGATCCTTAGAATTCTTCCCTACCCTTATTCCTGTGCTGAGATACAGGCTGCTCCAACCTGCCTGTAAAAATGCTTGATTTCGAGAGTGAGCGAAACTAATGAAAAACATTGTTGGGGTAAAACCTAAAGGGAAAGGCCCTAGCACCAAATTGCATTGGCCATCTGATCTAACTTCTGGAGGGCAGTCAAAATGATCCTTAGAATTCTTCCCTACCTTATTCCTGTGCTGAGATACAGGCTGCTCCAACCTGCTGTAAAATGCTTGATTTCGAGAGTGAGCGAAACTAATGAAAACATTGTTGGGGTAAAACCTAAAGGGAAAGGCCTAGCACCAAATTGCATTGGCCATCTGATCTAACTTCTGGAGGCAGTCAAAATGATCCTTAGAATTCTTCCCTACCTTATTCCTGTGCTGAGATACAGGCTGCTCCAACCTGCTGTAAAATGCTTGATTTCGAGAGTGAGCGAAACTAATGAAAACATTGTTGGGGGTAAAACCTAAAGGGAAAGGCCTAGCACCAAATTGCATTGGCCATCTGATCTAACTTCTGGAGGCAGTCAAAATGATCCTTAGAATTCTTCCCTACCTTATTCCTGTGCTGAGATACAGGCTGCTCCAACCTGCTGTAAAATGCTTGATTTCGAGAGTGAGCGAAACTAATGAAAACATTGTTGGGGTAAAACCTAAAGGGAAAGACCTAGCACCAAATTGCATTGGCCATCTGATCTAACTTCTGGAGGCAGTCAAAATGAGTATTTGAATTCTTCCCCTACCTTATTCCTGTGCTGAGATACAGGCTGCTCCAACCTGCTGTAAAATGCTTGATTTCAAGAGTGATCGAAACTAATGAAAACATTGTTGGGGTAAAACCTAAAGGGAAAGGCCTAGCACCAAATTGCATTGGCCATCTGATCTATCTTCTGGAGGCAGTCAAAATGAGTATTTGAGTTCTTCCCTACCTTATTCCTGTGCTGAGATACAGGCTGCTCCAACCTGCTGTAAAATGCTTGATTTCGAGAGTGAGCGAAACTAATGGAAACATTGTTGGGGTAAAACCTAAAGGGAAAGACCTAGCACCAAATTGCATTAGCCATCTGATCTAACTTCTGGAGGCAGTCAAAATGATCCTTAGAATTCTTCCCTACCTTATTCCTGTGCTGAGATACAGGCTGCTCCAACCTGCTGTAAAATGCTTGATTTCGAGAGTGAGCGAAACTAATGAAAACATTGTTGGGGTAAAACCTAAAGGGAAAGGTCTAGCTCCAAATTGCATTGGCCATCTGATCTAACTTCTGGAGGCAATCAAAATGAGTATTTGAATTCTTCCCTACCTTATTCCTCTCCTGAGATACAGGCTGCTCCAACCTGCTGTAAAAAGCTTGATTTGAAGAGTGATCGAAACTAATGAAAACATTGTTGGGGGTAAAACCTAAAGGGAAAGACCTAGCACCAAATTGCATTGGCCATCTGATCTAACTTCTGGAGGCAGTCAAAATGATCCTTAGAATTCTTCCCCTACCTTATTCCTGTGCTGAGATACAGGCTGCTCCAACCTGCTGTTGAAATGCTTGATTTCGAGAGTGAGCGAAACTAATGAAAACATTGTTGGGGTAAAACCTAAAGGGAAAGGCCTAGCACCAAATTGCATTGGCCATCTGATCTAACTTCTGGAGGCAGTCAAAATGAGTATTTGAATTCTTCCCTACCTTATTCCTGTGCTGAGATACAGGCTGCTCCAACCTGCTGTAAAATGCTTGATTTCGAGAGTGAGCGAAACTAATGAAAACATTGTTGGGGTAAAACCTAAAGGGAAAGGCCTAGCACCAAATTGCATTGGCCATCTGATCTAACTTCTGGAGGCAGTCAAAATGATCCTTAGAATTCTTCCCTACCTTATTCCTGTGCTGAGATACAGGCTGCTCCAACCTGCTGTAAAATGCTTGATTTCGAGAGTGAGCGAAACTAATGAAAACATTGTTGGGGTAAAACCTAAAGGGAAAGGCCTAGCACCAAATTGCATTGGCCATCTGATCTAACTTCTGGAGGCAGTCAAAATGATCCTTAGAATTCTTCCCTACCTTATTCCTGTGCTGAGATACAGGCTGCTCCAACCTGCTGTAAAATGCTTGATTTCGAGAGTGAGCGAAACTAATGAAAACATTGTTGGGGTAAAACCTAAAGGGAAAGGCCTAGCACCAAATTGCATTGGCCATCTGATCTAACTTCTGGAGGCAGTCAAAATGATCCTTAGAATTCTTCCCTACCTTATTCCTGTGCTGAGATACAGGCTGCTCCAACCTGCTGTAAAATGCTTGATTTCGAGAGTGAGCGAAACTAATGAAAACATTGTTGGGGTAAAACCTAAAGGGAAAGGCCTAGCACCAAATTGCATTGGCCATCTGATCTAACTTCTGGAGGCAGTCAAAATGATCCTTAGAATTCTTCCCTACCTTATTCCTGTGCTGAGATACAGGCTGCTCCAACCTGCTGTAAAATGCTTGATTTCGAGAGTGAGCGAAACTAATGAAAACATTGTTGGGGTAAAACCTAAAGGGAAAGACCTAGCACCAAATTGCATTGGCCATCTGATCTAACTTCTGGAGGCAGTCAAAATGAGTATTTGAATTCTTCCCTACCTTATTCCTGTGCTGAGATACAGGCTGCTCCAACCTGCTGTAAAATGCTTGATTTCAAGAGTGATCGAAACTAATGAAAACATTGTTGGGGTAAAACCTAAAGGGAAAGGCCTAGCACCAAATTGCATTGGCCATCTGATCTATCTTCTGGAGGCAGTCAAAATGAGTATTTGAGTTCTTCCCTACCTTATTCCTGTGCTGAGATACAGGCTGCTCCAACCTGCTGTAAAATGCTTGATTTCGAGAGTGAGCGAAACTAATGGAAACATTGTTGGGGTAAAACCTAAAGGGAAAGACCTAGCACCAAATTGCATTAGCCATCTGATCTAACTTCTGGAGGCAGTCAAAATGATCCTTAGAATTCTTCCCTACCTTATTCCTGTGCTGAGATACAGGCTGCTCCAACCTGCTGTAAAATGCTTGATTTCGAGAGTGAGCGAAACTAATGAAAACATTGTTGGGGTAAAACCTAAAGGGAAAGGTCTAGCTCCAAATTGCATTGGCCATCTGATCTAACTTCTGGAGGCAATCAAAATGAGTATTTGAATTCTTCCCTACCTTATTCCTCTCCTGAGATACAGGCTGCTCCAACCTGCTGTAAAAAGCTTGATTTGAAGAGTGATCGAAACTAATGAAAACATTGTTGGGGTAAAACCTAAAGGGAAAGACCTAGCACCAAATTGCATTGGCCATCTGATCTAACTTCTGGAGGCAGTCAAAATGATCCTTAGAATTCTTCCCTACCTTATTCCTGTGCTGAGATACAGGCTGCTCCAACCTGCTGTGAAATGCTTGATTTCGAGAGTGAGCGAAACTAATGAAAACATTGTTGGGGTAAAACCTAAAGGGAAAGGCCTAGCACCAAATTGCATTGGCCATCTGATCTAACTTCTGGAGGCAGTCAAAATGAGTATTTGAATTCTTCCCTACCTTATTCCTGTGCTGAGATACAGGCTGCTCCAACCTGCTGTAAAATGCTTGATTTCGAGAGTGAGCGAAACTAATGAAAACATTGTTGGGGTAAAACCTAAAGGGAAAGGCCTAGCACCAAATTGCATTGGCCATCTGATCTAACTTGTGGAGGCAGTCAAAATGATCCTTAGAATTCTTCCCTACCTTATTCCTGTGCTGAGATACAGGCTGCTCCAACCTGCTGTAAAATGCTTGATTTCGAGAGTGAGCGAAACTAATGAAAACATTGTTGGGGTAAAACCTAAAGGGAAAGGCCTAGCACCAAATTGCATTGGCCATCTGATCTAACTTCTGGAGGCAGTCAAAATGATCCTTAGAATTCTTCCCTACCTTATTCCTGTGCTGAGATACAGGCTGCTCCAACCTGCTGTAAAATGCTTGATTTCGAGAGTGAGCGAAACTAATGAAAACATTGTTGGGGTAAAACCTAAAGGGAAAGACCTAGCACCAAATCCAATTTGCCATCTGATCTAACTTCTGGAGGCAGTCAAAATGATCCTTAGAATTCTTCCCTACCTTATTCCTGTGCTGAGATACAGGCTGCTCCAACCTGCTGTAAAATGCTTGATTTCGAGAGTGAGCGAAACTAATGAAAACATTGTTGGGGTAAAACCTAAAGGGAAAGGCCTAGCACCAAATTGCATTGGCCATCTGATCTAACTTCTGGAGGCAGTCAAAATGATCCTTAGAATTCTTCCCTACCTTATTCCTGTGCTGAGATACAGGCTGCTCCAACCTGCTGTGAAATGCTTGATTTCGAGAGAGAGCGAAACTAATGAAAACATTGTTGGGGTAAAACCTAAAGGGAAAGGCCTAGCACCAAATTGCATTGGCCATCTGATCTAACTTCTGGAGGCAGTCAAAATGAGTATTTGAATTCTTCCCTACCTTATTCCTGTGCTGAGATACAGGCTGCTCCAACCTGCTGTAAAATGCTTGATTTCGAGAGTGAGCGAAACTAATGAAAACATTGTTGGGGTAAAACCTAAAGGGAAAGGCCTAGCACCAAATTGCATTGGCCATCTGATCTAACTTCTGGAGGCAGTCAAAATGATCCTTAGAATTCTTCCCTACCTTATTCCTGTGCTGAGATACAGGCTGCTCCAACCTGCTGTAAAATGCTTGATTTCGAGAGTGAGCGAAACTAATGAAAACATTGTTGGGGTAAAACCTAAAGGGAAAGACCTAGCACCAAAGCCAATTTGCCATCTGATCTAACTTCTGGAGGCAGTCAAAATGATCCTTAGAATTCTTCCCTACCTTATTCCTGTGCTGAGATACAGGCTGCTCCAACCTGCTGTAAAATGCTTGATTTCGAGAGTGAGCGAAACTAATGAAAACATTGTTGGGGTAAAACCTAAAGGGAAAGACCTAGCACCAAATTCCATTGGCCATCTGATCTAACTTCTGGAGGCAGTCAAAATGATCCTTAGAATTCTTCCCTACCTTATTCCTGTGCTGAGATACAGGCTGCTCCAACCTGCTGTAAAATGCTTGATTTCGAGAATGTGCGAAACTAATGAAAACATTGTTGGGGTAAAACCTAAAGGGAAAGGCCTAGCACCAAATACCATTGGCCATCTGATCTAACTTCTGGAGGCTGTCAAAATGAGTATTTGAATTCTTCCCTACCTTATTCCTGTGCTGAGATACAGGCTGCTCCAACCTGCTGTAAAATGCTTGATTTCGAGAGTGAGCGAAACTAATGAAAACATTGTTGGGGTAAAACCTAAAGGGAAAGACCTAGCACCAAATACAATTTGCCATCTGATCTAACTTCTGGAGGCAGTCAAAATGAGTATTTGAATTCTTCCCTACCTTATTCCTGTGCTGAGACACAGGCTGCTCCAACCTGCTGTAAAATGCTTGATTTCGAGAGTGAGCGAAACTAATGAAAACATTTGGGGGTAAAACCTAAAGGGAAAGACCTAGCACCAAATACAATTTGCCATCTGATCTAACTTCTGGAGGCAGTCAAAATGAGTATTTGAATTCTTCCCTACCTTATTCCTGTGCTGAGATACAGGCTGCTCCAACCTGCTGTAAAATGCTTGATTTCAAGAGTGAGCGAAACTAATGAAAACATTGTTGGGGTAAAACCTAAAGGGAAAGACCTAGCACCAAATTGCATTGGCCATCTGATCTAACTTCTGGAGGCAGTCAAAATGAGTATTTGAATTCTTCCCTACCTTATTCCTGTGCTGAGATACAGGCTGCTCCAACCTGCTGTAAAATGCTTGATTTCAAGAGTGATCGAAACTAATGAAAACATTGTTGGGGTAAAACCTAAAGGGAAAGACCTAGCACCAAATACAATTTGCCATCTGATCTATCTTCTGGAGGCAGTCAAAATGATCCTTAGAATTCTTCCCTACCTTATTCCTGTGCTGAGATACAGGCTGCTCCAACCTGCTGTAAAATGCTTGATTTCGAGAGTGAGCGAAACTAATGAAAACATTGTTGGGGTAAAACCTAAAGGGAAAGGCCTAGCACCAAATTGCATTGGCCATCTGATCTAACTTCTGGAGGCAGTCAAAATGATCCTTAGAATTCTTCCCTACCTTATTCCTGTGCTGAGATACAGGCTGCTCCAACCTGCTGTAAAATGCTTGATTTCGAGAGTGAGCGAAACTAATGAAAACATTGTTGGGGTAAAACCTAAAGGGAAAGACCTAGCACCAAATCCAATTTGCCATCTGATCTAACTTCTGGAGGCAGTCAAAATGATCCTTAGAATTCTTCCCTACCTTATTCCTGTGCTGAGATACAGGCTGCTCCAACCTGCTGTAAAATGCTTGATTTCGAGAGTGAGCGAAACTAATGAAAACATTGTTGGGGTAAAACCTAAAGGGAAAGGCCTAGCACCAAATCCAATTTGCCATCTGATCTAACTTCTGGAGGCAGTCAAAATGATCCTTAGAATTCTTCCCTACCTTATTCCTGTGCTGAGATACAGGCTGCTCCAACCTGCTGTAAAATGCTTGATTTCGAGAGTGAGCGAAACTAATGAAAACATTGTTGGGGTAAAACCTAAAGGGAAAGACCTAGCACCAAATACAATTTGCCATCTGATCTAACTTCTGGAGGCAGTCAAAATGAGTATTTGAATTCTTCCCTACCTTATTCCTGTGCTGAGATACAGGCTGCTCCAACCTGCTGTAAAATGCTTGATTTCGGAGTGAGCGAAACTAATGAAAACATTGTTGGGGTAAAACCTAAAGGGAAAGACCTAGCACCAAATACAATTTGCCATCTGATCTAACTTCTGGAGGCAGTCAAAATGATCCTTAGAATTCTTCCCTACCTTATACCTGTGCTGAGATACAGGCTGCTCCAACCTGCTGTAAAATGCTTGATTTCGAGAGTGAGCGAAACTAATGAAAACATTGTTGGGGTAAAACCTAAAGGGAAAGACCTAGCACCAAATCCAATTTGCCATCTGATCTAACTTCTGGAGGCAGTCAAAATGATCCTTAGAATTCTTCCCTACCTTATTCCTGTGCTGAGATACAGGCTGCTCCAACCTGCTGTAAAATGCTTGATTTCGAGAGTGAGCGAAACTAATGAAAACATTGTTGGGGTAAAACCTAAAGGGAAAGGCCTAGCACCAAATTGCATTGGCCATCTGATCTAACTTCTGGAGGCAGTCAAAATGATCCTTAGAATTCTTCCCTACCTTATTCCTGTGCTGAGATACAGGCTGCTCCAACCTGCTGTGAAATGCTTGATTTCGAGAGTGAGCGAAACTAATGAAAACATTGTTGGGGTAAAACCTAAAGGGAAAGGCCTAGCACCAAATTGCATTGGCCATCTGATCTAACTTCTGGAGGCAGTCAAAATGATCCTTAGAATTCTTCCCTACCTTATTCCTGTGCTGAGATACAGGCTGCTCCAACCTGCTGTAAAATGCTTGATTTCGAGAGTGAGCGAAACTAATGAAAACATTGTTGGGGTAAAACCTAAAGGGAAAGACCTAGCACCAAATACAATTTGCCATCTGATCTAACTTCTGGAGGCAGTCAAAATGAGTATTTGAATTCTTCCCTACCTTATTCCTGTGCTGAGATACAGGCTGCTCCAACCTGCTGTAAAATGCTTGATTTCGAGAGTGAGCGAAACTAATGAAAACATTGTTGGGGTAAAACCTAAAGGGAAAGACCTAGCACCAAATTGCATTGGCCATCTGATCTAACTTCTGGAGGCAGTCAAAATGAGTATTTGAATTCTTCCCTACCTTATTCCTGTGCTGAGATACAGGCTGCTCCAACCTGCTGAAAAATGCTTGATTTCGAGAGTGAGCGAAACTAATGAAAACATTGTTGGGGTAAAACCTAAAGGGAAAGGCCTAGCACCAAATTGCATTGGCCATCTGATCTAACTTCTGGAGGCAGTCAAAATGATCCTTAGAATTCTTCCCTACCTTATTCCTGTGCTGAGATACAGGCTGCTCCAACCTGCTGTAAAATGCTTGATTTCGAGAGTGAGCGAAACTAATGAAAACATTGTTGGGGTAAAACCTAAAGGGAAAGGCCTAGCACCAAATTGCATTGGCCATCTGATCTAACTTCTGGAGGCAGTCAAAATGATCCTTAGAATTCTTCCCTACCTTATTCCTGTGCTGAGATACAGGCTGCTCCAACCTGCTGTAAAATGCTTGATTTCGAGAGTGAGCGAAACTAATGAAAACATTGTTGGGGTAAAACCTAAAGGGAAAGGCCTAGCACCAAATTGCATTGGCCATCTGATCTAACTTCTGGAGGCAGTCAAAATGATCCTTAGAATTCTTCCCTACCTTATTCCTGTGCTGAGATACAGGCTGCTCCAACCTGCTGTAAAATGCTTGATTTCGAGAGTGAGCGAAACTAATGAAAACATTGTTGGGGTAAAACCTAAAGGGAAAGACCTAGCACCAAATCCAATTTGCCATCTGATCTAACTTCTGGAGGCAGTCAAAATGATCCTTAGAATTCTTCCCTACCTTATTCCTGTGCTGAGATACAGGCTGCTCCAACCTGCTGTAAAATGCTTGATTTCGAGAGTGAGCGAAACTAATGAAAACATTGTTGGGGTAAAACCTAAAGGGAAAGGCCTAGCACCAAATTGCATTGTCAAAATGATCCTTAGAATTCTTCCCTACCTTATTCCTGTGCTGAGATACAGGCTGCTCCAACCTGCTGTGAAATGCTTGATTTCGAGAGTGAGCGAAACTAATGAAAACATTGTTGGGGTAAAACCTAAAGGGAAAGGCCTAGCACCAAATTGCATTGGCCATCTGATCTAACTTCTGGAGGCAGTCAAAATGAGTATTTGAATTCTTCCCTACCTTATTCCTGTGCTGAGATACAGGCTGCTCCAACCTGCTGTAAAATGCTTGATTTCGAGAGTGAGCGAAACTAATGAAAACATTGTTGGGGTAAAACCTAAAGGGAAAGGCCTAGCACCAAATTGCATTGGCCATCTGATCTAACTTCTGGAGGCAGTCAAAATGATCCTTAGAATTCTTCCCTACCTTATTCCTGTGCTGAGATACAGGCTGCTCCAACCTGCTGTAAAATGCTTGATTTCGAGAGTGAGCGAAACTAATGAAAACATTGTTGGGGTAAAACCTAAAGGGAAAGACCTAGCACCAAATCCAATTTGCCATCTGATCTAACTTCTGGAGGCAGTCAAAATGATCCTTAGAATTCTTCCCTACCTTATTCCTGTGCTGAGATACAGGCTGCTCCAACCTGCTGTAAAATGCTTGATTTCGAGAGTGAGCGAAACTAATGAAAACATTGTTGGGGTAAAACCTAAAGGGAAAGACCTAGCACCAAATTCCATTGGCCATCTGATCTAACTTCTGGAGGCAGTCAAAATGATCCATAGAATTCTTCCCTACCTTATTCCTGTGCTGAGATACAGGCTGCTCCAACCTGCTGTAAAATGCTTGATTTCGAGAATGTGCGAAACTAATGAAAACATTGTTGGGGTAAAACCTAAAGGGAAAGGCCTAGCACCAAATACCATTGGCCATCTGATCTAACTTCTGGAGGCTGTCAAAATGAGTATTTGAATTCTTCCCTACCGTATTCCTGTGCTGAGATACAGGCTGCTCCAACCTGCTGTAAAATGCTTGATTTCGAGAGTGAGCGAAACTAATGAAAACATTGTTGGGGTAAAACCTAAAGGGAAAGACCTAGCACCAAATACAATTTGCCATCTGATCTAACTTCTGGAGGCAGTCAAAATGAGTATTTGAAGTCTTTCCTACCTTATTCCTGTGCTGAGACACAGGCTGCTCCAACCTGCTGTAAAATGCTTGATTTCGAGAGTGAGCGAAACTAATGAAAACATTTGGGGGTAAAACCTAAAGGGAAAGACCTAGCACCAAATACAATTTGCCATCTGATCTAACTTCTGGAGGCAGTCAAAATGAGTATTTGAATTCTTCCCTACCTTATTCCTGTGCTGAGATACAGGCTGCTCCAACCTGCTGTAAAATGCTTGATTTCAAGAGTGAACGAAACTAATGAAAACATTGTTGGGGTAAAACCTAAAGGGAAAGACCTAGCACCAAATTGCATTGGCCATCTGATCTAACTTCTGGAGGCAGTTAAAATGAGTATTTGAATTCTTCCCTACCTTATTCCTGTGCTGAGATACAGGCTGCTCCAACCTGCTGTAAAATGCTTGATTTCAAGAGTGATCGAAACTAATGAAAACATTGTTGGGGTAAAACCTAAAGGGAAAGACCTAGCACCAAATACAATTTGCCATCTGATCTATCTTCTGGAGGCAGTCAAAATGAGTATTTGAGTTCTTCCCTACCTTATTCCTGTGCTGAGATACAGGCTGCTCCAACCTGCTGTAAAATGCTTGATTTCGAGAGTGAGCGAAACTAATGAAAACATTGTTGGGGTAAAACCTAAAGGGAAAGACCTAGCACCAAATACAATTTGCCATCTGACCTAACTTCTGGTGGCAGTCAAAATGATCCTTAGAATTCTTCCCTACCTTATACCTGTGCTGAGATACAGGCTGCTCCAACCTGCTGTAAAATGCTTGATTTCGAGAGTGAGCGAAACTAATGAAAACATTGTTGGGGTAAAACCTAAAGGGAAAGACCTAGCACCAAATACAATTTGCCATCTGATCTAACTTCTGGAGGCAGTCAAAATGATCCTTAGAATTCTTCCCTACCTTATTCCTGTGCTGAGATACAGGCTGCTCCAACCTGCTGTAAAATGCTTGATTTCGAGAGTGAGCGAAACTAATCAAAACATTGTTGGGGTAAAACCTAAAGGGAAAGGCCTAGCACCAAATTGCATTGGCCATCTGATCTAACTTCTGGAGGCAGTCAAAATGATCCTTAGAATTCTTCCCTACCTTATTCCTGTGCTGAGATACAGGCTGCTCCAACCTGCTGTAAAATGCTTGATTTCGAGGGTGAGCGAAACTAATGAAAACATTGTTGGGGTAAAACCTAAAGGGAAAGGCCTAGCACCAAATACAATTTCCCATCTGATCTAACTTCTGGAGGCAGTCAAAATGATCCTTAGAATTCTTCCCTACCTTATTCCTGTGCTGAGATACAGGCTGCTCCAACCTGCTGTAAAATGCTTGATTTCGAGAGTGAGCGAAACTAATGAAAACATTGTTGGGGTAAAACCTAAAGGGAAAGACCTAGCACCAAATACAATTTGCCATCTGATCTAACTTCTGGAGGCAGTCAAAATGAGTATTTGAATTCTTCCCTACCTTATTCCTGTGCTGAGATACAGGCTGCTCCAACCTGCTGTAAAATGCTTGATTTCGAGAGTGAGCGAAACTAATGAAAACATTGTTGGGGTAAAACCTAGAGGGAAAGACCTAGCACCAAATCCAATTTGCCATCTGATCTAACTTCTGGAGGCAGTCAAAATGATCCTTAGAATTCTTCCCTACCTTATTCCTGTGCTGAGATACAGGCTGCTCCAACCTGCTGTAAAATGCTTGATTTCGAGAATGAGCGAAACTAATGAAAACATTGTTGGGGTAAAACCTAAAGGGAAAGGCCTAGCACCAAATACCATTGGCCATCTGATCTAACTTCTGGAGGCTGTCAAAATGAGTATTTGAATTCTTCCCTACCTTATTCCTGTGCTGAGATACAGGCTGCTCCAACCTGCTGTAAAATGCTTGATTTCGAGAGTGAGCGAAACTAATGAAAACATTGTTGGGGTAAAACCTAAAGGGAAAGACCTAGCACCAAATCCAATTTGCCATCTGATCTAACTTCTGGAGGCAGTCAAAATGAGTATTTGAATTCTTCCCTACCTTATTCCTGTGCTGAGATACAGGCTGCTCCAACCTGCTGTAAAATGCTTGATTTCGAGAGTGAGCGAAACTAATGAAAACATTTGGGGGTAAAACCTAAAGGGCAAGACCTAGCACCAAATACAGTTTGCCATCTGATCTAACTTCTGGAGGCAGTCAAAATGAGTATTTGAATTCTTCCCTACCTTATTCCTGTGCTGAGATACAGGCTGCTCCAACCTGCTGTAAAATGCTTGATTTCGAGAGTGAGCGAAACTAATGAAAACATTGTTGGGGTAAAACCTAAAGGGAAAGACCTAGCACCAAATTCAATTGGCCATCTGATCTAACTTCTGGAGGCAGTCAAAATGAGTATTTGAATTCTTCCCTACCTTATTCCTGTGCTGAGATACAGGCTGCTCCAACCTGCTGTAAAATGCTTGATTTCAAAAGTGATCGAAACTAATGAAAACATTGTTGGGGTAAAACCTAAAGGGAAAGGCATAGCACCAAATTGCATTAGCCATCTGATCTAACTTCTGGAGGCAATCAAAATGAGTATTTGAATTCTTCCCTACCTTATTCCTCTCCTGAGATACAGGCTGCTCCAACCTGCTGTAAAATGCTTGATTTCAAGAGTGATCGAAACTAATGAAAACATTGTTGGGGTAAAACCTAAAGGGAAAGACCTAGCACCAAATTGCATTAGCCATCTGATCTAACTTCTGGAGGCAGTCAAAATGAGCCTTAGAATTCTTCCCTACCTTATTCCTGTGCTGAGATACAGGCTGCTCCAACCTGCTGTGAAATGCTTGATTTCGAGAGTGAGCGAAACTAATGAAAACATTGTTGGGGTAAAACCTAAAGGGAAAGGCCTAGCACCAAATTGCATTGGCCATCTGATCTAACTTCTGGAGGCAGTCAAAATGATCCTTAGAATTCTTCCCTACCTTATTCCTGTGCTGAGATACAGGCTGCTCCAACCTGCTGTAAAATGCTTGATTTCGAGAGTGAGCGAAACTAATGAAAACATTGTTGGGGTAAAACCTAAAGGGAAAGACCTAGCACCAAATACAGTTTGCCATCTGATCTAACTTCTGGAGGCAGTCAAAATGAGTATTTGAATTCGTCCGTACCTTATTCCTGTGCTGAGATACAGGCTGCTCCAACCTGCTGTAAAATGCTTGATTTCGAGAGTGAGCGAAACTAATGAAAACATTGTTGGGGTAAAACCTAAAGGGAAAGGCCTAGCACCAAATCCAATTTGCCATCTGATCTAACTTCTGGAGGCAGTCAAAATGATCCTTAGAATTCTTCCCTACCTTATTCCTGTGCTGAGATACAGGCTGCTCCAACCTGCTGTAAAATGCTTGATTTCGAGAGTGATCGAAACTAATGAAAATATTGCTGGGGTAAAACCTAAAGGGAAAGGCCTAGCACCAAATTGCATTGGCCATCTGATCTATCTTCTGGAGGCAGTCAAAATGATCCTTAGATTTCTTCCCTACCTTATTCCTGTGCTGAGATACAGGCTGCTCCAACCTGCTGTAAAATGCTTGATTTCGAGAGTGAGCGAAACTAATGAAAACATTGTTGGGGTAAAACCTAAAGGGAAAGACCTAGCACCAAATACAATTTGCCATCTGATCTAACTTCTGGAGGCAGTCAAAATGAGTATTTGAATTCTTCCCTACCTTATTCCTGTGCTGAGATACAGGCTGCTCCAACCTGCTGTAAAATGCTTGATTTCGAGAGTGATCGAAACTAATGAAAACATTGTTGGGGTAAAACCTAAAGGGAAAGACCTAGCACCAAATCCAATTTGCCATATGATCTAACTTCTGGAGGCAGTCAAAATGATCCTTAGAATTCTTCCCTACCTTATTCCTGTGCTGAGATACAGGCTGCTCCAACCTGCTGTAAAATGCTTGATTTTGAGAGTGAGCGAAACTAACGAAAACATTATTGGGGTAAAACCTAAAGGGAACGGCCTAGCACCAAATTGCATTGGCCATCTGCTCTAACTTCTGGAGGCAGTCAAAATGATCCTTAGAATTCTTCCCTACCTTATTCCTGTGCTGAGATACAGGCTGCTCCAACCTGCTGTAAAATGCTTGATTTCGAGAGTGAGCGAAACTAATGAAAACATTGTTGGGGTAAAACCTAAAGGGAAAGACCTAGCACCAAATACAATTTGCCATCTGATCTAACTTCTGGAGGCAGTCAAAATGAGTATTTGAATTCTTCCCTACCTTATTCCTGTGCTGAGATACAGGCTGCTCCAACCTGCTGTAAAATGCTTGATTTCGAGAGTGATCGAAACTAATGAAAACATTGTTGGGGTAAAACCTAAAGGGAAAGACCTAGCACCAAATCCAATTTGCCATATGATCTAACTTCTGGAGGCAGTCAAAATGATCCTTAGAATTCTTCCCTACCTTATTCCTGTGCTGAGATACAGGCTGCTCCAACCTGCTGTAAAATGCTTGATTTTGAGAGTGAGCGAAACTAACGAAAACATTATTGGGGTAAAACCTAAAGGGAACGGCCTAGCACCAAATTGCATTGGCCATCTGCTCTAACTTCTGGAGGCAGTCAAAATGATCCTTAGAATTCTTCCCTACCTTATTCCTGTGCTGAGATACAGGCTGCTCCAACCTGCTGTAAAATGCTTGATTTCGAGAGTGATCGAAACTAATGAAAACATTGTTGGGGTAAAACCTAAAGGGAAAGGCCTAGCACCAAATTCCATTGGCCATCTGATCTATCTTCTGGAGGCAGTCAAAATGATCCTTAGATTTCTTCCCTACCTTATTCCTCTGCTGAGATACAGGCTGCTCCAACCTGCTGTAAAATGCTTGATTTCGAGAGTGAGCGAAACTAATGAAAACATTGTTGGGGTAAAACCTAAAGGGAAAGGCCTAGCACCAAATTGCATTGGCCATCTGATCTAACTTCTGGAGGCAGTCAAAATGAGTATTTGAATTCTTCCCTACCTTATTCCTGTGCTGAGATACAGGCTGCCCCAACCTGCTGTAAAATGCTTGATTTCGAGAGTGAGCGAAACTAATGAAAACATTGTTGGGGTAAAACCTAAAGGGAAAGACCTAGCACCAAATCCAATTTGCCATCTGATCTAACTTCTGGAGGCAGTCAAAATGAGTATTTGAATTCTTCCCTACCTTATTCCTGTGCTGAGATACAGGCTGCTCCAACCTGCTGTAAAATGCTTGATTTCGAGAGTGAGCGAAACTAATGAAAACATTGTTGGGGTAAAACCTAAAGGGAAAGACCTAGCACCAAATCCAATTTGCCATCTGATCTAACTTCTGGAGGCAGTCAAAATGATCCTTAGAATTCTTCCCTACCTTATTCCTGTGCTGAGATACAGGCTGCTCCAACCTGCTGTAAAATGCTTGATTTCGAGAGTGAGCGAAACTAATGAAAACATTGTTGGGGTAAAACCTAAAGGGAAAGACCTAGCACCAAATACAATTTGCCATCTGATCTAACTTCTGGAGGCAGTCAAAATGAGTATTTGAATTCTTCCCTACCTTATTCCTGTGCTGAGATACAGGCTGCTCCAACCTGCTGTAAAATGCTTGATTTCGAGAGTGAGCGAAACTAATGAAAACATTGTTGGGGTAAAACCTAAAGGGAAAGACCTAGCACCAAATACAATTTGCCATCTGATCTAACTTCTGGAGGCAGTCAAAATGAGTATTTGAATTCTTCCCTACCTTATTCCTGTGCTGAGATACAGGCTGCTCCAACCTGCTGTAAAATGCTTGATTTCGAGAGTGAGCGAAACTAATGAAAACATTGTTGGGGTAAAACCTAAAGGGAAAGACCTAGCACCAAATCCAATTTGCCATCTGATCTAACTTCTGGAGGCAGTCAAAATGAGTATTTGAATTCTTCCCTACCTTATTCCTGTGCTGAGATACAGGCTGCTCCAACCTGCTGTAAAATGCTTGATTTCGAGAGTGAGCGAAACTAATGAAAACATTGTTGGGGTAAAACCTAAAGGGAAAGACCTAGCACCAAATCCAATTTGCCATCTGATCTAACTTCTGGAGGCAGTCAAAATGAGTATTTGAATTCTTCCCTACCTTATTCCTGTGCTGAGATACAGGCTGCTCCAACCTGCTGTAAAATGCTTGATTTCGAGAGTGAGCGAAACTAATGAAAACATTGTTGGGGTAAAACATAAAGGGAAAGGCCTAGCACCAAATTGCATTGGCCATCTGATCTAACTTCTGGAGGCAGTCAAAATGAGTATTTGAATTCGTCCCTACCTTATTCCTGTGCTGAGATACAGGCTGCTCCAACCTGCTGTAAAATGCTTGATTTCGAGAGTGAGCGAAACTAATGAAAACATTGTTGGGGTAAAACCTAAAGGGAAAGGCCTAGCACCAAATACCATTGGCCATCTGATCTAACTTCTGGAGGCTGTCAAAATGAGTATTTGAATTCTTCCCTACCTTATTCCTGTGCTGAGATACAGGCTGCTCCAACCTGCTGTAAAATGCTTGATTTCGAGAGTGAGCGAAACTAATGAAAACATTGTTGGGGTAAAACCTAAAGGGAAAGACCTAGCACCAAATACAATTTGCCATCTGATCTAACTTCTGGAGGCAGTCAAAATGAGTATTTGAATTCTTCCCTACCTTATTCCTGTGCTGAGATACAGGCTGCTCCAACCTGCTGTAAAATGCTTGATTTCGAGAGTGAGCGAAACTAATGAAAACATTGTTGGGGTAAAACCTAAAGGGAAAGACCTAGCACCAAATTGCATTGGCCATCTGATCTAACTTCTGGAGGAAGTCAAAATGAGTATTTGAATTCTTCCCTACCTTATTCCTGTGCTGAGATACAGGCTGCTCCAACCTGCTGTAAAATGCTTGATTTCAAAAGTGATCGAAACTAATGAAAACATTGTTGGGGTAAAACCTAAAGGGAAAGGCATAGCACCAAATTGCATTAGCCATCTGATCTAACTTCTGGAGGCAATCAAAATGAGTATTTGAATTCTTCCCTACCTTATTCCTCTCCTGAGATACAGGCTGCTCCAGCCTGCTGTAAAAAGCTTGATTTCAAGAGTGATCGAAACTAATGAAAACATTGTTGGGGTAAAACCTAAAGGGAAAGACCTAGCACCAAATTGCATTGGCCATCTGATCTAACTTCTGGAGGCAGTCAAAATGAGCCTTAGAATTCTTCCCTACCTTATTCCTGTGCTGAGATACATGCTGCTCCAACCTGCTGTGAAATGCTTGATTTCGAGAGTGAGCGAAACTAATGAAAACATTGTTGGGGTAAAACCTAAAGGGAAAGGCCTAGCACCAAATTGCATTGGCCATCTGATCTAACTTCTGGAGGCAGTCAAAATGATCCTTAGAATTCTTCCCTACCTTATTCCTGTGCTGAGATACAGGCTGCTCCAACCTGCTGTAAAATGCTTGATTTCGAGAGTGAGCGAAACTAATGAAAACATTGTTGGGGTAAAACCTAAAGGGAAAGACCTAGCACCAAATACAGTTTGCCATCTGATCTAACTTCTGGAGGCAGTCAAAATGAGTATTTGAATTCGTCCCTACCTTATTCCTGTGCTGAGATACAGGCTGCTCCAACCTGCTGTAAAATGCTTGATTTCGAGAGTGAGCGAAACTAATGAAAACATTGTTGGGGTAAAACCTAAAGGGAAAGGCCTAGCACCAAATCCAATTTGCCATCTGATCTAACTTCTGGAGGCAGTCAAAATGATCCTTAGAATTCTTCCCTACCTTATTCCTGTGCTGAGATACAGGCTGCTCCAACCTGCTGTAAAATGCTTGATTTCGAGAGTGATCGAAACTAATGAAAATATTGCTGGGTTAAAACCTAAAGGGAAAGGCCTAGCACCAAATTGCATTGGCCATCTGATCTATCTTCTGGAGGCAGTCAAAATGATCCTTAGATTTCTTCCCTACCTTATTCCTGTGCTGAGATACAGGCTGCTCCAACCTGCTGTAAAATGCTTGATTTCCAGAGTGAGCGAAACTAATGAAAACATTGTTGGGGTAAAACCTAAAGGGAAAGGCCTAGCACCAAATTGCATTGGCCATCTGATCTAACTTCTGGAGGCAGTCAAAATGATCCTTAGAATTCTTCCCTACCTTATTCCTGTGCTGAGATACAGGCTGCTCCAACCTGCTGTAAAATGCTTGATTTCGAGAGTGATCGAAACTAATGAAAACATTGTTGGGGTAAAACCTAAAGGGAAAGGCCTAGCACCAAATTGCATTGGCCATCTGATCTAACTTCTGGAGGCAGTCAAAATGAGTATTTGAATTCTTCCCTACCTTATTCCTGTGCTGAGATACAGGCTGCTCCAACCTGCTGTAAAATGCTTGATTTCGAGAGTGAGCGAAACTAATGAAAACATTGTTGGGGTAAAACCTAAAGGGAAAGACCTAGCACCAAATCCAATTTGCCATCTGATCTAACTTCTGGAGGCAGTCAAAATGATCCTTAGAATTCTTCCCTACCTTATTCCTGTGCTGAGATACAGGCTGCTCCAACCTGCTGTAAAATGCTTGATTTCGAGAGTGAGCGAAACTAATGAAAACATTGTTGGGGTAAAACCTAAAGGGAAAGACCTAGCACCAAATACAATTTGCCATCTGATCTAACTTCTGGAGGCAGTCAAAATGATCCTTAGAATTCTTCCCTACCTTATTCCTGTGCTGAGATACAGGCTGCTCCAACCTGCTGTAAAATGCTTGATTTCGAGAGTGAGCGAAACTAATGAAAACATTGTTGGGGTAAAACCTAAAGGGAAAGGCCTAGCACCAAATTCCATTGGCCATCTGATCTATCTTCTGGAGGCAGTCAAAATGATCCTTAGATTTCTTCCCTACCTTATTCCTCTGCTGAGATACAGGCTGCCCCAACCTGCTGTAAAATGCTTGATTTCGAGAGTGAGCGAAACTAATGAAAACATTGTTGGGGTAAAACCTAAAGGGAAAGACCTAGCACCAAATACAATTTGCCATCTGATCTAACTTCTGGAGGCAGTCAAAATGAGTATTTGAATTCTTCCCTACCTTATTCCTGTGCTGAGATACAGGCTGCTCCAACCTGCTGTAAAATGCTTGATTTCGAGAGTGAGCGAAACTAATGAAAACATTGTTGGGGTAAAACCTAAAGGGAAAGACCTAGCACCAAATACAATTTGCCATCTGATCTAACTTCTGGAGGCAGTCAAAATGAGTATTTGAATTCTTCCCTACCTTATTCCTGTGCTGAGATACAGGCTGCTCCAACCTGCTGTAAAATGCTTGATTTCGAGAGTGAGCGAAACTAATGAAAACATTGTTGGGGTAAAACCTAAAGGGAAAGACCTAGCACCAAATTGCATTGGCCATCTGATCTAACTTCTGGAGGCAGTCAAAATGAGTATTTGAATTCTTCCCTACCTTATTCCTGTGCTGAGATACAGGCTGCTCCAACCTGCTGTAAAATGCTTGATTTCGAGAGTGAGCGAAACTAATGAAAACATTGTTGGGGTAAAACCTAAAGGGAAAGACCTAGCACCAAATACAATTTGCCATCTGATCTAACTTCTGGAGGCAGTCAAAATGAGTATTTGAATTCTTCCCTACCTTATTCCTGTGCTGAGATACAGGCTGCTCCAACCTGCTGTAAAATGCTTGATTTCGAGAGTGAGCGAAACTAATGAAAACATTGTTGGGGTAAAACCTAAAGGGAAAGACCTAGCACCAAATACAATTTGCCATCTGATCTAACTTCTGGAGGCAGTCAAAATGATCCTTAGAATTCTTCCCTACCTTATTCCTGTGCTGAGATAAAGGCTGCTCCAACCTGCTGTAAAATGCTTGATTTCGAGAGTGATCGAAACTAATGAAAACATTGTTGGGGTAAAACCTAAAGGGAAAGGCCTAGCACCAAATTGCATTGGCCATCTGATCTAACTTCTGGAGGCAGTCAAAATGAGTATTTGAATTCTTCCCTACCTTATTCCTGTGCTGAGATACAGGCTGCTCCAACCTGCTGTAAAATGCTTGATTTCGAGAGTGAGCGAAACTAATGAAAACATTGTTGGGGTAAAACCTAAAGGGAAAGACCTAGCACCAAATCCAATTTGCCATCTGATCTAACTTCTGGAGGCAGTCAAAATGATCCTTAGAATTCTTCCCTACCTTATTCCTGTGCTGAGATACAGGCTGCTCCAACCTGCTGTAAAATGCTTGATTTCGAGAGTGATCGAAACTAATGAAAACATTGTTGGGGTAAAACCTAAAGGGAAAGGCCTAGCACCAAATTCCATTGGCCATCTGATCTATCTTCTGGAGGCAGTCAAAATGATCCTTAGATTTCTTCCCTACCTTATTCCTCTGCTGAGATACAGGCTGCTCCAACCTGCTGTAAAATGCTTGATTTCGAGAGTGAGCGAAACTAATGAAAACATTGTTGGGGTAAAACCTAAAGGGAAAGGCCTAGCACCAAATTGCATTGGCCATCTGATCTAACTTCTGGAGGCAGTCAAAATGAGTATTTGAATTCTTCCCTACCTTATTCCTGTGCTGAGATACAGGCTGCCCCAACCTGCTGTAAAATGCTTGATTTCGAGAGTGAGCGAAACTAATGAAAACATTGTTGGGGTAAAACCTAAAGGGAAAGACCTAGCACCAAATACAATTTGCCATCTGATCTAACTTCTGGAGGCAGTCAAAATGAGTATTTGAATTCTTCCCTACCTTATTCCTGTGCTGAGATACAGGCTGCTCCAACCTGCTGTAAAATGCTTGATTTCGAGAGTGAGCGAAACTAATGAAAACATTGTTGGGGTAAAACCTAAAGGGAAAGACCTAGCACCAAATACAATTTGCCATCTGATCTAACTTCTGGAGGCAGTCAAAATGAGTATTTGAATTCTTCCCTACCTTATTCCTGTGCTGAGATACAGGCTGCTCCAACCTGCTGTAAAATGCTTGATTTCGAGAGTGAGCGAAACTAATGAAAACATTGTTGGGGTAAAACCTAAAGGGAAAGACCTAGCACCAAATACAATTTGCCATCTGATCTAACTTCTGGAGGCAGTCAAAATGAGTATTTGAATTCTTCCCTACCTTATTCCTGTGCTGAGATACAGGCTGCTCCAACCTGCTGTAAAATTCTTGATTTCGAGAGTGAGCGAAACTAATGAAAACATTGTTGGGGTAAAACATAAAGGGAAAGGCCTAGCACCAAATTGCATTGGCCATCTGATCTAACTTCTGGAGGCAGTCAAAATGAGTATTTGAATTCGTCCCTACCTTATTCCTGTGCTGAGATACAGGCTGCTCCAACCTGCCGTAAAATGCTTGATTTCGAGGGTGAGCGAAACTAATGAAAACATTGTTGGGGTAAAACCTAAAGGGAAAGACCTAGCACCAAATACAATTTGCCATCTGATCTAACTTCTGGAGGCAGTCAAAATGATCCTTAGAATTCTTCCCTACCTTATTCCTGTGCTGAGATACAGGCTGCTCCAACCTGCTGTAAAATGCTTGATTTCGAGAGTGAGCGAAACTAATGAAAACATTGTTGGGGTAAAACGTAAAGGGAAAGACCTAGCACCAAATACAATTTGCCATCTGATCTAACTTCTGGAGGCAGTCAAAATGATCCTTAGAATTCTTCCCTACCTTATTCCTGTGCTGAGATACAGGCTGCTCCAACCTGCTGTAAAATGCATGATTTCGAGAGTGAGCGAAACTAATGAAAACATTGTTGGGGTAAAACCTATAGGGAAAAGTCTAGAACCAAATTGCATTGGCCATCTGATCTAACTTCTGGAGGCAGTCAAAATGAGTATTTGAATTCTTCCCTACCTTATTCCTGTGCTGAGATACAGGCTGCTCCAACCTGCTGTAAAATGCTTGATTTCGAGAGTGAGCGAAACTAATGAAAACATTGTTGGGGTAAAACCTAAAGGGAAAGACCTAGCACCAAATCCAATTTGCCATCTGATCTAACTTCTGGAGGCAGTCAAAATGATCCTTAGAATTCTTCCCTACCTTATTCCTGTGCTGAGATACATGCTGCTCCAACCTGCTGTAAAATGCTTGATTTCGAGAGTGAGCGAAACTAATGAAAACATTGCTGGGGTAAAACCTAAAGGGAAAGGCCTAGCACCAAATTGCTTTGGCCATCTGATCTAACTTCTGGAGGCAGTCAAAATGAGTATTTGAATTCTTCCCTACCTTATTCCTGTGCTGAGATACAGGCTGCTCCAACCTGCTGTAAAATGCTTGATTTCGAGAGTGAGCGAAACTAATGAAAACATTGTTGGGGTAAAACCTAAAGGGAAAGGCCTAGCACCAAATACAGTTTGCCATCTGATCTAACTTCTGGAGGCAGTCAAAATGAGTATTTGAATTCTTCCCTACCTTATTCCTGTGCTGAGATACAGGCTGCTCCAACCTGCTGTAAAATGCTTGATTTCGAGAGTGAGCGAAACTAATGAAAACATTGTTGGGGTAAAACCTAAAGGGAAAGGCCTAGCACCAAATTGCATTGGCCATCTGATCTAACTTCTGGAGGCAGTCAAAATGATCCTTAGAATTCTTCCCTACCTTATTCCTGTGCTGAGATACAGGCTGCTCCAACCTGCTGTAAAATGCTTGATTTCGAGAGTGATCGAAACTAATGAAAACATTGTTGGGGTAAAACCTAAAGGGAAAGACCTAGCACCAAATCCAATTTGCCATATGATCTAACTTCTGGAGGCAGTCGAAATGATCCTTAGAATTCTTCCCTACCTTATTCCTGTGCTGAGATACAGGCTGCTCCAACCTGCTGTAAAATGCTTGATTTCGAGAGTGAGCGAAACTAATGAAAACATTGTTGGGGTAAAACCTAAAGGGAAAGACCTAGCACCAAATACAATTTGCCATCTGATCTAACTTCTGGAGGCAGTCAAAATGATCCTTAGAATTCTTCCCTACCTTATTCCTGTGCTGAGATACAGGCTGCTCCAACCTGCTGTAAAATGCTTGATTTCGAGAATGAGCGAAACTAATGAAAACATTGTTGGGGTAAAACCTAAAGGGAAAGGCCTAGCACCAAATACCATTGGCCATCTGATCTAACTTCTTGAGGCAGTCAAAATGAGTATTTGAATTCTTCCCTACCTTATTCCTGTGCTGAGATACAGGCTGCTCCAACCTGCTGTAAAATGCTTGATTTCGAGAGTGAGCGAAACTAATGAAAACATTTGGGGTAAAACCTAAAGGGAAAGACCTAGCACCAAATACAGTTTGCCATCTGATCTAACTTCTGGAGGCAGTCAAAATGAGTATTTGAATTCTTCCCTACCTTATTCCTGTGCTGAGATACAGGCTGCTCCAACCTGCTGTAAAATGCTTGATTTCGAGAGTGAGCGAAACTAATGAAAACATTGTTGGGGTAAAACCTAAAGGGAAAGACCTAGCACCAAATTGCATTAGCCATCTGATCTAACTTCTGGAGGCAGTCAAAATGATCCTTAGAATTCTTCCCTACCTTATTCCTGTGCTGAGATACAGGCTGCTCCAACCTGCTGTAAAATGCTTGATTTCGAGAGTGAGCGAAACTAATGAAAACATTGTTGGGGTAAAACCTAAAGGGAAAGGCCTAGCACCAAATTGCATTGGCCATCTGATCTAACTTCTGGAGGCAGTCAAAATGAGTATTTGAATTCTTCCCTACCTTATTCCTGTGCTGAGATACAGGCTGCTCCAACCTGCTGTAAAATGCTTGATTTCCAGAGTGAGCGAAACTAATGAAAACATTGTTGGGGTAAAACCTAAAGGGAAAGACCTAGCACCAAATCCAATTTGCCATCTGATCTAACTTCTGGAGGCAGTCAAAATGAGTATTTGAATTCTTCCCTACCTTATTCCTGTGCTGAGATACAGGCTGCTCCAACCTGCTGTAAAATGCTTGATTTCGAGAGTGAGCGAAACTAATGAAAACATTGTTGGGGTAAAACCTAAAGGGAAAGACCTAGCACCAAATCCAATTTGCCATCTGATCTAACTTCTGGAGGCAGTCAAAATGATCCTTAGAATTCTTCCCTACCTTATTCCTGTGCTGAGATACAGGCTGCTCCAACCTGCTGTAAAATGCTTGATTTCGAGAGTGAGCGAAACTAATGAAAACATTGTTGGGGTAAAACCTAAAGGGAAAGACCTAGCACCAAATCCAATTTGCCATCTGATCTAACTTCTGGAGGCAGTCAAAATGATCCTTAGAATTCTTCCCTACCTTATTCCTGTGCTGAGATACAGGCTGCTCCAACCTGCTGTAAAATGCTTGATTTCGAGAGTGAGCGAAACTAATGAAAACATTGTTGGGGTAAAACCTAAAGGGAAAGACCTAGCACCAAAGCCAATTTGCCATCTGATCTAACTTCTGGAGGCAGTCAAAATGAGTATTTGAATTCTTCCCTACCTTATTCCTGTGCTGAGATACAGGCTGCTCCAACCTGCTGTAAAATGCTTGATTTCGAGAGTGAGCGAAACTAATGAAAACATTGTTGGGGTAAAACCTAAAGGGAAAGACCTAGCACCAAATCCAATTTGCCATCTGATCTAACTTCTGGAGGCAGTCAAAATGAGTATTTGAATTCTTCCCTACCTTATTCCTGTGCTGAGATACAGGCTGCTCCAACCTGCTGTAAAATGCTTGATTTCGAGAGTGAGCGAAACTAATGAAAACATTGTTGGGGTAAAACCTAAAGGGAAAGACCTAGCACCAAATCCAATTTGCCATCTGATCTAACTTCTGGAGGCAGTCAAAATGATCCTTAGAATTCTTCCCTACCTTATTCCTGTGCTGAGATACAGGCTGCTCCAACCTGCTGTAAAATGCTTGATTTCGAGAGTGAGCGAAACTAATGAAAACATTGTTGGGGTAAAACCTAAAGGGAAAGACCTAGCACCAAATCCAATTTGCCATCTGATCTAACTTCTGGAGGCAGTCAAAATGATCCTTAGAATTCTTCCCTACCTTATTCCTGTGCTGAGATACAGGCTGCTCCAACCTGCTGTAAAATGCTTGATTTCGAGAGTGAGCGAAACTAATGAAAACATTGTTGGGGTAAAACCTAAAGGGAAAGACCTAGCACCAAATCCAATTTGCCATCTGATCTAACTTCTGGAGGCAGTCAAAATGATCCTTAGAATTCTTCCCTACCTTATTCCTGTGCTGAGATACAGGCTGCTCCAACCTGCTGTAAAATGCTTGATTTCGAGAGTGAGCGAAACTAATGAAAACATTGTTGGGGTAAAACCTAAAGGGAAAGACCTAGCACCAAATCCAATTTGCCATCTGATCTAACTTCTGGAGGCAGTCAAAATGATCCTTAGAATTCTTCCCTACCTTATTCCTGTGCTGAGATACAGGCTGCTCCAACCTGCTGTAAAATGCTTGATTTCGAGAGTGAGCGAAACTAATGAAAACATTGTTGGGGTAAAACCTAAAGGGAAAGACCTAGCACCAAATCCAATTTGCCATCTGATCTAACTTCTGGAGGCAGTCAAAATGAGTATTTGAATTCTTCCCTACCTTATTCCTGTGCTGAGATACAGGCTGCTCCAACCTGCTGTAAAATGCTTGATTTCGAGAGTGAGCGAAACTAATGAAAACATTGTTGGGGTAAAACCTAAAGGGAAAGACCTAGCACCAAATCCAATTTGCCATCTGATCTAACTTCTGGAGGCAGTCAAAATGATCCTTAGAATTCTTCCCTACCTTATTCCTGTGCTGAGATACAGGCTGCTCCAACCTGCTGTAAAATGCTTGATTTCGAGAGTGAGCGAAACTAATGAAAACATTGTTGGGGTAAAACCTAAAGGGAAAGACCTAGCACCAAATCCAATTTGCCATCTGATCTAACTTCTGGAGGCAGTCAAAATGAGCCTTAGAATTCTTCCCTACCTTATTCCTGTGCTGAGATACAGGCTGCTCCAACCTGCTGTAAAATGCTTGATTTCGAGAGTGAGCGAAACTAATGAAAACATTGTTGGGGTAAAACCTAAAGGGAAAGACCTAGCACCAAATCCAATTTGCCATCTGATCTAACTTCTGGAGGCAGTCAAAATGATCCTTAGAATTCTTCCCTACCTTATTCCTGTGCTGAGATACAGGCTGCTCCAACCTGCTGTAAAATGCTTGATTTCGAGAGTGAGCGAAACTAATGAAAACATTGTTGGGGTAAAACCTAAAGGGAAAGACCTAGCACCAAATCCAATTTGCCATCTGATCTAACTTCTGGAGGCAGTCAAAATGATCCTTAGAATTCTTCCCTACCTTATTCCTGTGCTGAGATACAGGCTGCTCCAACCTGCTGTAAAATGCTTGATTTCGAGAGTGAGCGAAACTAATGAAAACATTGTTGGGGTAAAACCTAAAGGGAAAGACCTAGCACCAAATCCAATTTGCCATCTGATCTAACTTCTGGAGGCAGTCAAAATGATCCTTAGAATTCTTCCCTACCTTATTCCTGTGCTGAGATACAGGCTGCTCCAACCTGCTGTAAAATGCTTGATTTCGAGAGTGAGCGAAACTAATGAAAACATTGTTGGGGTAAAACCTAAAGGGAAAGACCTAGCACCAAATCCAATTTGCCATCTGATCTAACTTCTGGAGGCAGTCAAAATGATCCTTAGAATTCTTCCCTACCTTATTCCTGTGCTGAGATACAGGCTGCTCCAACCTGCTGTAAAATGCTTGATTTCGAGAGTGAGCGAAACTAATGAAAACATTGTTGGGGTAAAACCTAAAGGGAAATACCTAGCACCAAATCCAATTTGCCATCTGATCTAACTTCTGGAGGCAGTCAAAATGAGTATTTGAATTCTTCCCTACCTTATTCCTGTGCTGAGATACAGGCTGCTCCAACCTGCTGTAAAATGCTTGATTTCGAGAGTGAGCGAAACTAATGAAAACATTGATGGGGTAAAACCTAAAGGGAAAGACCTAGCACCAAATCCAATTTGCCATCTGATCTAACTTCTGGAGGCAGTCAAAATGAGTATTTGAATTCTTCCCTACCTTATTCCTGTGCTGAGATACAGGCTGCTCCAACCTGCTGTAAAATGCTTGATTTCGAGAGTGAGCGAAACTAATGAAAACATTGTTGGGGTAAAACCTAAAGGGAAAGACCTAGCACCAAATCCAATTTGCCATCTGATCTAACTTCTGGAGGCAGTCAAAATGATCCTTAGAATTCTTCCCTACCTTATTCCTGTGCTGAGATACAGGCTGCTCCAACCTGCTGTAAAATGCTTGATTTCGAGAGTGAGCGAAACTAATGAAAACATTGTTGGGGTAAAACCTAAAGGGAAAGACCTAGCACCAAATCCAATTTGCCATCTGATCTAACTTCTGGAGGCAGTCAAAATGATCCTTAGAATTCTTCCCTACCTTATTCCTGTGCTGAGATACAGGCTGCTCCAACCTGCTGTAAAATGCTTGATTTCCAGAGTGAGCGAAACTAATGAAAACATTGTTGGGGTAAAACCTAAAGGGAAAGACCTAGCACCAAATCCAATTTGCCATCTGATCTAACTTCTGGAGGCAGTCAAAATGATCCTTAGAATTCTTCCCTACCTTATTCCTGTGCTGAGATACAGGCTGCTCCAACCTGCTGTAAAATGCTTGATTTCGAGAGTGAGCGAAACTAAGGAAAACATTGTTGGGGTAAAACCTAAAGGGAAAGACCTAGCACCAAATCCAATTTGCCATCTGATCTAACTTCTGGAGGCAGTCAAAATGAGTATTTGAATTCTTCCCTACCTTATTCCTGTGCTGAGATACAGGCTGCTCCAACCTGCTGTAAAATGCTTGATTTCGAGAGTGAACGAAACTAATGAAAACATTGTTGGGGTAAAACCTAAAGGGAAAGACCTAGCACCAAATCCAATTTGCCATCTGATCTAACTTCTGGAGGCAGTCAAAATGATCCTTAGAATTCTTCCCTACCTTATTCCTGTGCTGAGATACAGGCTGCTCCAACCTGCTGTAAAATGCTTGATTTCGAGAGTGAGCGAAACTAATGAAAACATTGTTGGGGTAAAACCTAAAGGGAAAGACCTAGCACCAAATCCAATTTGCCATCTGATCTAACTTCTGGAGGCAGTCAAAATGATCCTTAGAATTCTTCCCTACCTTATTCCTGTGCTGAGATACAGGCTGCTCCAACCTGCTGTAAAATGCTTGATTTCGAGAGTGAGCGAAACTAATGAAAACATTGTTGGGGTAAAACCTAAAGGGAAAGACCTAGCACCAAATCCAATTTGCCATCTGATCTAACTTCTGGAGGCAGTCAAAATGAGCCTTAGAATTCTTCCCTACCTTATTCCTGTGCTGAGATACAGGCTGCTCCAACCTGCTGTAAAATGCTTGATTTTGAGAGTGAGCGAAACTAATGAAAACATTGTTGGGGTAAAACCTAAAGGGAAAGACCTAGCACCAAATCCAATTTGCCATCTGATCTAACTTCTGGAGGCAGTCAAAATGATCCTTAGAATTCTTCCCTACCTTATTCCTGTGCTGAGATACAGGCTGCTCCAACCTGCTGTAAAATGCTTGATTTCGAGAGTGAGCGAAACTAATGAAAACATTGTTGGGGTAAAACCTAAAGGGAAAGACCTAGCACCAAAGCCAATTTGCCATCTGATCTAACTTCTGGAGGCAGTCAAAATGAGTATTTGAATTCTTCCCTACCTTATTCCTGTGCTGAGATACAGGCTGCTCCAACCTGCTGTAAAATGCTTGATTTCGAGAGTGAGCGAAACTAATGAAAACATTGTTGGGGTAAAACCTAAAGGGAAAGACCTAGCACCAAATCCAATTTGCCATCTGATCTAACTTCTGGAGGCAGTCAAAATGAGTATTTGAATTCTTCCCTACCTCATTCCTGTGCTGAGATACAGGCTGCTCCAACCTGCTGTAAAATGCTTGATTTCGAGAGTGAGCGAAACTAATGAAAACATTGTTGGGGTAAAACCTAAAGGGAAAGACCTAGCACCAAATCCAATTTGCCATCTGATCTAACTTCTGGAGGCAGTCAAAATGATCCTTAGAATTCTTCCCTACCTTATTCCTGTGCTGAGATACAGGCTGCTCCAACCTGCTGTAAAATGCTTGATTTCGAGAGTGAGCGAAACTAATGAAAACATTGTTGGGGTAAAACCTAAAGGGAAAGACCTAGCACCAAATCCAATTTGCCATCTGATCTAACTTCTGGAGGCAGTCAAAATGATCCTTAGAATTCTTCCCTACCTTATTCCTGTGCTGAGATACAGGCTGCTCCAACCTGCTGTAAAATGCTTGATTTCGAGAGTGAGCGAAACTAATGAAAACATTGTTGGGGTAAAACCTAAAGGGAAAGACCTAGCACCAAATCCAATTTGCCATCTGATCTAACTTCTGGAGGCAGTCAAAATGAGCCTTAGAATTCTTCCCTACCTTATTCCTGTGCTGAGATACAGGCTGCTCCAACCTGCTGTAAAATGCTTGATTTCGAGAGTGAGCGAAACTAATGAAAACATTGTTGGGGTAAAACCTAAAGGGAAAGACCTAGCACCAAGTTCCATTGGCCATCTGATCTAACTTCTGGAGGCAGTCAAAATGAGTATTTGAATTCTTCCCTACCTTATTCCTGTGCTGAGATACAGGCTGCTCCAACCTGCTGTAAAATGCTTGATTTCGAGAGTGAGCGAAACTAATGAAAACATTGTTGGGGTAAAACCTAAAGGGAAATACCTAGCACCAAATCCAATTTGCCATCTGATCTAACTTCTGGAGGCAGTCAAAATGAGTATTTGAATTCTTCCCTACCTTATTCCTGTGCTGAGATACAGGCTGCTCCAACCTGCTGTAAAATGCTTGATTTCGAGAGTGAGCGAAACTAATGAAAACATTGTTGGGGTAAAACCTAAAGGGAAAGACCTAGCACCAAATCCAATTTGCCATCTGATCTAACTTCTGGAGGCAGTCAAAATGAGTATTTGAATTCTTCCCTACCTTATTCCTGTGCTGAGATACAGGCTGCTCCAACCTGCTGTAAAATGCTTGATTTCGAGAGTGAGCGAAACTAATGAAAACATTGTTGGGGTAAAACCTAAAGGGAAAGACCTAGCACCAAATCCAATTTGCCATCTGATCTAACTTCTGGAGGCAGTCAAAATGATCCTTAGAATTCTTCCCTACCTTATTCCTGTGCTGAGATACAGGCTGCTCCAACCTGCTGTAAAATGCTTGATTTCGAGAGTGAGCGAAACTAATGAAAACATTGTTGGGGTAAAACCTAAAGGGAAAGACCTAGCACCAAATCCAATTTGCCATCTGATCTAACTTCTGGAGGCAGTCAAAATGATCCTTAGAATTCTTCCCTACCTTATTCCTGTGCTGAGATACAGGCTGCTCCAACCTGCTGTAAAATGCTTGATTTCGAGAGTGAGCGAAACTAATGAAAACATTGTTGGGGTAAAACCTAAAGGGAAAGACCTAGCACCAAATCCAATTTGCCATCTGATCTAACTTCTGGAGGCAGTCAAAATGATCCTTAGAATTCTTCCCTACCTTATTCCTGTGCTGAGATACAGGCTGCTCCAACCTGCTGTAAAATGCTTGATTTCGAGAGTGAGCGAAACTAATGAAAACATTGTTGGGGTAAAACCTAAAGGGAAAGACCTAGCACCAAATCCAATTTGCCATCTGATCTAACTTCTGGAGGCAGTCAAAATGATCCTTAGAATTCTTCCCTACCTTATTCCTGTGCTGAGATACAGGCTGCTCCAACCTGCTGTAAAATGCTTGATTTCGAGAGTGAGCGAAACTAATGAAAACATTGTTGGGGTAAAACCTAAAGGGAAAGACCTAGCACCAAATCCAATTTGCCATCTGATCTAACTTCTGGAGGCAGTCAAAATGAGTATTTGAATTCTTCCCTACCTTATTCCTGTGCTGAGATACAGGCTGCTCCAACCTGCTGTAAAATGCTTGATTTCGAGAGTGAGCGAAACTAATGAAAACATTGTTGGGGTAAAACCTAAAGGGAAAGACCTAGCACCAAATCCAATTTGCCATCTGATCTAACTTCTGGAGGCAGTCAAAATGATCCTTAGAATTCTTCCCTACCTTATTCCTGTGCTGAGATACAGGCTGCTCCAACCTGCTGTAAAATGCTTGATTTCGAGAGTGAGCGAAACTAAGGAAAACATTGTTGGGGTAAAACCTAAAGGGAAAGACCTAGCACCAAATCCAATTTGCCATCTGATCTAACTTCTGGAGGCAGTCAAAATGAGTATTTGAATTCTTCCCTACCTTATTCCTGTGCTGAGATACAGGCTGCTCCAACCTGCTGTAAAATGCTTGATTTCGAGAGTGAGCGAAACTAATGAAAACATTGTTGGGGTAAAACCTAAAGGGAAAGACCTAGCACCAAATCCAATTTGCCATCTGATCTAACTTCTGGAGGCAGTCAAAATGATCCTTAGAATTCTTCCCTACCTTATTCCTGTGCTGAGATACAGGCTGCTCCAACCTGCTGTAAAATGCTTGATTTCGAGAGTGAGCGAAACTAATGAAAACATTGTTGGGGTAAAACCTAAAGGGAAAGACCTAGCACCAAATCCAATTTGCCATCTGATCTAACTTCTGGAGGCAGTCAAAATGATCCTTAGAATTCTTCCCTACCTTATTCCTGTGCTGAGATACAGGCTGCTCCAACCTGCTGTAAAATGCTTGATTTCGAGAGTGAGCGAAACTAATGAAAACATTGTTGGGGTAAAACCTAAAGGGAAAGACCTAGCACCAAATTCCATTGGCCATCTGATCTAACTTCTGGAGGCAGTCAAAATGAGTATTTGAATTCTTCCCTACCTTATTCCTGTGCTGAGATACAGGCTGCTCCAACCTGCTGTAAAATGCTTGATTTCGAGAGTGAGCGAAACTAATGAAAACATTGTTGGGGTAAAACCTAAAGGGAAAGACCTAGCACCAAATCCAATTTGCCATCTGATCTAACTTCTGGAGGCAGTCAAAATGAGTATTTGAATTCTTCCCTACCTTATTCCTGTGCTGAGATACAGGCTGCTCCAACCTGCTGTAAAATGCTTGATTTCGAGAGTGAGCGAAACTAATGAAAACATTGTTGGGGTAAAACCTAAAGGGAAAGACCTAGCACCAAATCCAATTTGCCATCTGATCTAACTTCTGGAGGCAGTCAAAATGATCCTTAGAATTCTTCCCTACCTTATTCCTGTGCTGAGATACAGGCTGCTCCAACCTGCTGTAAAATGCTTGATTTCGAGAGTGAGCGAAACTAATGAAAACATTGTTGGGGTAAAACCTAAAGGGAAAGACCTAGCACCAAATCCAATTTGCCATCTGATCTAACTTCTGGAGGCAGTCAAAATGATCCTTAGAATTCTTCCCTACCTTATTCCTGTGCTGAGATACAGGCTGCTCCAACCTGCTGTAAAATGCTTGATTTCGAGAGTGAGCGAAACTAATGAAAACATTGTTGGGGTAAAACCTAAAGGGAAAGACCTAGCACCAAATCCAATTTGCCATCTGATCTAACTTCTGGAGGCAGTCAAAATGATCCTTAGAATTCTTCCCTACCTTATTCCTGTGCTGAGATACAGGCTGCTCCAACCTGCTGTAAAATGCTTGATTTCGAGAGTGAGCGAAACTAATGAAAACATTGTTGGGGTAAAACCTAAAGGGAAAGACCTAGCACCAAATCCAATTTGCCATCTGATCTAACTTCTGGAGGCAGTCAAAATGATCCTTAGAATTCTTCCCTACCTTATTCCTGTGCTGAGATACAGGCTGCTCCAACCTGCTGTAAAATGCTTGATTTCGAGAGTGAGCGAAACTAATGAAAACATTGTTTGGGGTAAAACCTAAAGGGAAAGACCTAGCACCAAATCCAATTTGCCATCTGATCTAACTTCTGGAGGCAGTCAAAATGAGTATTTGAATTCTTCCCTACCTTATTCCTGTGCTGAGATACAGGCTGCTCCAACCTGCTGTAAAATGCTTGATTTCGAGAGTGAGCGAAACTAATGAAAACATTGTTGGGGTAAAACCTAAAGGGAAAGACCTAGCACCAAATCCAATTTGCCATCTGATCTAACTTCTGGAGGCAGTCAAAATGAGTATTTGAATTCTTCCCTACCTTATTCCTGTGCTGAGATACAGGCTGCTCCAACCTGCTGTAAAATGCTTGATTTCGAGAGTGAGCGAAACTAATGAAAACATTGTTGGGGTAAAACCTAAAGGGAAAGACCTAGCACCAAATCCAATTTGCCATCTGATCTAACTTCTGGAGGCAGTCAAAATGAGTATTTGAATTCTTCCCTACCTTATTCCTGTGCTGAGATACAGGCTGCTCCAACCTGCTGTAAAATGCTTGATTTCGAGAGTGAGCGAAACTAATGAAAACATTGATGGGGTAAAACCTAAAGGGAAAGACCTAGCACCAAATCCAATTTGCCATCTGATCTAACTTCTGGAGGCAGTCAAAATGAGTATTTGAATTCTTCCCTACCTTATTCCTGTGCTGAGATACAGGCTGCTCCAACCTGCTGTAAAATGCTTGATTTCGAGAGTGAGCGAAACTAATGAAAACATTGTTGGGGTAAAACCTAAAGGGAAAGACCTAGCACCAAATCCAATTTGCCATCTGATCTAACTTCTGGAGGCAGTCAAAATGAGTATTTGAATTCTTCCCTACCTTATTCCTGTGCTGAGATACAGGCTGCTCCAACCTGCTGTAAAATGCTTGATTTCGAGAGTGAGCGAAACTAATGAAAACATTGTTGGGGTAAAACCTAAAGGGAAAGACCTAGCACCAAATCCAATTTGCCATCTGATCTAACTTCTGGAGGCAGTCAAAATGATCCTTAGAATTCTTCCCTACCTTATTCCTGTGCTGAGATACAGGCTGCTCCAACCTGCTGTAAAATGCTTGATTTCGAGAGTGAGCGAAACTAATGAAAACATTGTTGGGGTAAAACCTAAAGGGAAAGACCTAGCACCAAATCCAATTTGCCATCTGATCTAACTTCTGGAGGCAGTCAAAATGATCCTTAGAATTCTTCCCTACCTTATTCCTGTGCTGAGATACAGGCTGCTCCAACCTGCTGTAAAATGCTTGATTTCGAGAGTGAGCGAAACTAATGAAAACATTGTTGGGGTAAAACCTAAAGGGAAAGACCTAGCACCAAAGCCAATTTGCCATCTGATCTAACTTCTGGAGGCAGTCAAAATGATCCTTAGAATTCTTCCCTACCTTATTCCTGTGCTGAGATACAGGCTGCTCCAACCTGCTGTAAAATGCTTGATTTCGAGAGTGAGCGAAACTAATGAAAACATTGTTGGGGTAAAACCTAAAGGGAAAGACCTAGCACCAAATCCAATTTGCCATCTGATCTAACTTCTGGAGGCAGTCAAAATGATCCTTAGAATTCTTCCCTACCTTATTCCTGTGCTGAGATACAGGCTGCTCCAACCTGCTGTAAAATGCTTGATTTCGAGAGTGAGCGAAACTAATGAAAACATTGTTGGGGTAAAACCTAAAGGGAAAGACCTAGCACCAAATCCAATTTGCCATCTGATCTAACTTCTGGAGGCAGTCAAAATGATCCTTAGAATTCTTCCCTACCTTATTCCTGTGCTGAGATACAGGCTGCTCCAACCTGCTGTAAAATGCTTGATTTCGAGAGTGAGCGAAACTAAGGAAAACATTGTTGGGGTAAAACCTAAAGGGAAAGACCTAGCACCAAATACAATTTGCCATCTGATCTAACTTCTGGAGGCAGTCAAAATGAGTATTTGAATTCTTCCCTACCTTATTCCTGTGCTGAGATACAGGCTGCTCCAACCTGCTGTAAAATGCTTGATTTCGAGAGTGAGCGAAACTAATGAAAACATTGTTGGGGTAAAACCTAAAGGGAAAGACCTAGCACCAAATCCAATTTGCCATCTGATCTAACTTCTGGAGGCAGTCAAAATGATCCTTAGAATTCTTCCCTACCTTATTCCTGTGCTGAGATACAGGCTGCTCCAACCTGCTGTAAAATGCTTGATTTCGAGAGTGAGCGAAACTAATGAAAACATTGTTGGGGTAAAACCTAAAGGGAAAGACCTAGCACCAAATTCCATTGGCCATCTGATCTAACTTCTGGAGGCAGTCAAAATGAGTATTTGAATTCTTCCCTACCTTATTCCTGTGCTGAGATACAGGCTGCTCCAACCTGCTGTAAAATGCTTGATTTCGAGAGTGAGCGAAACTAATGAAAACATTGTTGGGGTAAAACCTAAAGGGAAAGACCTAGCACCAAATCCAATTTGCCATCTGATCTAACTTCTGGAGGCAGTCAAAATGAGTATTTGAATTCTTCCCTACCTTATTCCTGTGCTGAGATACAGGCTGCTCCAACCTGCTGTAAAATGCTTGATTTCGAGAGTGAGCGAAACTAATGAAAACATTGTTGGGGTAAAACCTAAAGGGAAAGACCTAGCACCAAATCCAATTTGCCATCTGATCTAACTTCTGGAGGCAGTCAAAATGATCCTTAGAATTCTTCCCTACCTTATTCCTGTGCTGAGATACAGGCTGCTCCAACCTGCTGTAAAATGCTTGATTTCGAGAGTGAGCGAAACTAAGGAAAACATTGTTGGGGTAAAACCTAAAGGGAAAGACCTAGCACCAAATCCAATTTGCCATCTGATCTAACTTCTGGAGGCAGTCAAAATGATCCTTAGAATTCTTCCCTACCTTATTCCTGTGCTGAGATACAGGCTGCTCCAACCTGCTGTAAAATGCTTGATTTCGAGAGTGAGCGAAACTAATGAAAACATTGTTGGGGTAAAACCTAAAGGGAAAGACCTAGCACCAAATCCAATTTGCCATCTGATCTAACTTCTGGAGGCAGTCAAAATGATCCTTAGAATTCTTCCCTACCTTATTCCTGTGCTGAGATACAGGCTGCTCCAACCTGCTGTAAAATGCTTGATTTCGAGAGTGAGCGAAACTAATGAAAACATTGTTTGGGGTAAAACCTAAAGGGAAAGACCTAGCACCAAATCCAATTTGCCATCTGATCTAACTTCTGGAGGCAGTCAAAATGAGTATTTGAATTCTTCCCTACCTTATTCCTGTGCTGAGATACAGGCTGCTCCAACCTGCTGTAAAATGCTTGATTTCGAGAGTGAGCGAAACTAATGAAAACATTGTTGGGGTAAAACCTAAAGGGAAAGACCTAGCACCAAATCCAATTTGCCATCTGATCTAACTTCTGGAGGCAGTCAAAATGAGTATTTGAATTCTTCCCTACCTTATTCCTGTGCTGAGATACAGGCTGCTCCAACCTGCTGTAAAATGCTTGATTTCGAGAGTGAGCGAAACTAATGAAAACATTGTTGGGGTAAAACCTAAAGGGAAAGACCTAGCACCAAATCCAATTTGCCATCTGATCTAACTTCTGGAGGCAGTCAAAATGAGTATTTGAATTCTTCCCTACCTTATTCCTGTGCTGAGATACAGGCTGCTCCAACCTGCTGTAAAATGCTTGATTTCGAGAGTGAGCGAAACTAATGAAAACATTGTTGGGGTAAAACCTAAAGGGAAAGACCTAGCACCAAATCCAATTTGCCATCTGATCTAACTTCTGGAGGCAGTCAAAATGATCCTTAGAATTCTTCCCTACCTTATTCCTGTGCTGAGATACAGGCTGCTCCAACCTGCTGTAAAATGCTTGATTTCGAGAGTGAGCGAAACTAATGAAAACATTGTTGGGGTAAAACCTAAAGGGAAAGACCTAGCACCAAATCCAATTTGCCATCTGATCTAACTTCTGGAGGCAGTCAAAATGAGTATTTGAATTCTTCCCTACCTTATTCCTGTGCTGAGATACAGGCTGCTCCAACCTGCTGTAAAATGCTTGATTTCGAGAGTGAGCGAAACTAATGAAAACATTGTTGGGGTAAAACCTAAAGGGAAAGACCTAGCACCAAATCCAATTTGCCATCTGATCTAACTTCTGGAGGCAGTCAAAATGAGTATTTGAATTCTTCCCTACCTTATTCCTGTGCTGAGATACAGGCTGCTCCAACCTGCTGTAAAATGCTTGATTTCGAGAGTGAGCGAAACTAATTAAAACATTGTTGGGGTAAAACCTAAAGGGAAAGACCTAGCACCAAATCCAATTTGCCATCTGATCTAACTTCTGGAGGCAGTCAAAATGATCCTTAGAATTCTTCCCTACCTTATTCCTGTGCTGAGATACAGGCTGCTCCAACCTGCTGTAAAATGCTTGATTTCGAGAGTGAGCGAAACTAATGAAAACATTGTTGGGGTAAAACCTAAAGGGAAAGACCTAGCACCAAATCCAATTTGCCATCTGATCTAACTTCTGGAGGCAGTCAAAATGAGTATTTGAATTCTTCCCTACCTTATTCCTGTGCTGAGATACAGGCTGCTCCAACCTGCTGTAAAATGCTTGATTTCGAGAGTGAGCGAAACTAATGAAAACATTGTTGGGGTAAAACCTAAAGGGAAAGACCTAGCACCAAATCCAATTTGCCATCTGATCTAACTTCTGGAGGCAGTCAAAATGAGTATTTGAATTCTTCCCTACCTTATTCCTGTGCTGAGATACAGGCTGCTCCAACCTGCTGTAAAATGCTTGATTTCGAGAGTGAGCGAAACTAATGAAAACATTGTTGGGGTAAAACCTAAAGGGAAAGACCTAGCACCAAATCCAATTTGCCATCTGATCTAACTTCTGGAGGCAGTCAAAATGATCCTTAGAATTCTTCCCTACCTTATTCCTGTGCTGAGATACAGGCTGCTCCAACCTGCTGTAAAATGCTTGATTTCGAGAGTGAGCGAAACTAATGAAAACATTGTTGGGGTAAAACCTAAAGGGAAAGACCTAGCACCAAAGCCAATTTGCCATCTGATCTAACTTCTGGAGGCAGTCAAAATGAGTATTTGAATTCTTCCCTACCTTATTCCTGTGCTGAGATACAGGCTGCTCCAACCTGCTGTAAAATGCTTGATTTCGAGAGTGAGCGAAACTAATGAAAACATTGTTGGGGTAAAACCTAAAGGGAAAGACCTAGCACCAAATCCAATTTGCCATCTGATCTAACTTCTGGAGGCAGTCAAAATGATCCTTAGAATTCTTCCCTACCTTATTCCTGTGCTGAGATACAGGCTGCTCCAACCTGCTGTAAAATGCTTGATTTCGAGAGTGAGCGAAACTAATGAAAACATTGTTGGGGTAAAACCTAAAGGGAAAGACCTAGCACCAAATCCAATTTGCCATCTGATCTAACTTCTGGAGGCAGTCAAAATGATCCTTAGAATTCTTCCCTACCTTATTCCTGTGCTGAGATACAGGCTGCTCCAACCTGCTGTAAAATGCTTGATTTCGAGAGTGAGCGAAACTAATGAAAACATTGTTGGGGTAAAACCTAAAGGGAAAGACCTAGCACCAAAGCCAATTTGCCATCTGATCTAACTTCTGGAGGCAGTCAAAATGAGTATTTGAATTCTTCCCTACCTTATTCCTGTGCTGAGATACAGGCTGCTCCAACCTGCTGTAAAATGCTTGATTTCGAGAGTGAGCGAAACTAATGAAAACATTGTTGGGGTAAAACCTAAAGGGAAAGACCTAGCACCAAATCCAATTTGCCATCTGATCTAACTTCTGGAGGCAGTCAAAATGATCCTTAGAATTCTTCCCTACCTTATTCCTGTGCTGAGATACAGGCTGCTCCAACCTGCTGTAAAATGCTTGATTTCGAGAGTGAGCGAAACTAATGAAAACATTGTTGGGGTAAAACCTAAAGGGAAAGACCTAGCACCAAATCCAATTTGCCATCTGATCTAACTTCTGGAGGCAGTCAAAATGATCCTTAGAATTCTTCCCTACCTTATTCCTGTGCTGAGATACAGGCTGCTCCAACCTGCTGTAAAATGCTTGATTTCGAGAGTGAGCGAAACTAATGAAAACATTGTTGGGGTAAAACCTAAAGGGAAAGACCTAGCACCAAAGCCAATTTGCCATCTGATCTAACTTCTGGAGGCAGTCAAAATGAGTATTTGAATTCTTCCCTACCTTATTCCTGTGCTGAGATACAGGCTGCTCCAACCTGCTGTAAAATGCTTGATTTCGAGAGTGAGCGAAACTAATGAAAACATTGTTGGGGTAAAACCTAAAGGGAAAGACCTAGCACCAAATCCAATTTGCCATCTGATCTAACTTCTGGAGGCAGTCAAAATGATCCTTAGAATTCTTCCCTACCTTATTCCTGTGCTGAGATACAGGCTGCTCCAACCTGCTGTAAAATGCTTGATTTCGAGAGTGAGCGAAACTAATGAAAACATTGTTGGGGTAAAACCTAAAGGGAAAGACCTAGCACCAAATCCAATTTGCCATCTGATCTAACTTCTGGAGGCAGTCAAAATGATCCTTAGAATTCTTCCCTACCTTATTCCTGTGCTGAGATACAGGCTGCTCCAACCTGCTGTAAAATGCTTGATTTCGAGAGTGAGCGAAACTAATGAAAACATTGTTGGGGTAAAACCTAAAGGGAAAGACCTAGCACCAAATCCAATTTGCCATCTGATCTAACTTCTGGAGGCAGTCAAAATGATCCTTAGAATTCTTCCCTACCTTATTCCTGTGCTGAGATACAGGCTGCTCCAACCTGCTGTAAAATGCTTGATTTCGAGAGTGAGCGAAACTAATGAAAACATTGTTGGGGTAAAACCTAAAGGGAAAGACCTAGCACCAAATTCCATTGGCCATCTGATCTAACTTCTGGAGGCAGTCAAAATGAGTATTTGAATTCTTCCCTACCTTATTCCTGTGCTGAGATACGGGCTGCTCCAACCTGCTGTAAAATGCTTGATTTCGAGAGTGAGCGAAACTAATGAAAACATTGTTGGGGTAAAACCTAAAGGGAAAGACCTAGCACCAAATCCAATTTGCCATCTGATCTAACTTCTGGAGGCAGTCAAAATGAGTATTTGAATTCTTCCCTACCTTATTCCTGTGCTGAGATACAGGCTGCTCCAACCTGCTGTAAAATGCTTGATTTCGAGAGTGAGCGAAACTAATGAAAACATTGTTGGGGTAAAACCTAAAGGGAAAGACCTAGCACCAAATCCAATTTGCCATCTGATCTAACTTCTGGAGGCAGTCAAAATGAGTATTTGAATTCTTCACTACCTTATTCCTGTGCTGAGATACAGGCTGCTCCAACCTGCTGTAAAATGCTTGATTTCGAGAGTGAGCGAAACTAATGAAAACATTGTTGGGGTAAAACCTAAAGGGAAAGACCTAGCACCAAATCCAATTTGCCATCTGATCTAACTTCTGGAGGCAGTCAAAATGAGTATTTGAATTCTTCCCTACCTTATTCCTGTGCTGAGATACAGGCTGCTCCAACCTGCTGTAAAATGCTTGATTTCGAGAGTGAGCGAAACTAATGAAAACATTGTTGGGGTAAAACCTAAAGGGAAAGACCTAGCACCAAATCCAATTTGCCATCTGATCTAACTTCTGGAGGCAGTCAAAATGATCCTTAGAATTCTTCCCTACCTTATTCCTGTGCTGAGATACAGGCTGCTCCAACCTGCTGTAAAATGCTTGATTTCGAGAGTGAGCGAAACTAATGAAAACATTGTTGGGGTAAAACCTAAAGGGAAAGACCTAGCACCAAATCCAATTTGCCATCTGATCTAACTTCTGGAGGCAGTCAAAATGAGTATTTGAATTCTTCCCTACCTTATTCCTGTGCTGAGATACAGGCTGCTCCAACCTGCTGTAAAATGCTTGATTTCGAGAGTGAGCGAAACTAATGAAAACATTGTTGGGGTAAAACCTAAAGGGAAAGACCTAGCACCAAATCCAATTTGCCATCTGATCTAACTTCTGGAGGCAGTCAAAATGAGTATTTGAATTCTTCCCTACCTTATTCCTGTGCTGAGATACAGGCTGCTCCAACCTGCTGTAAAATGCTTGATTTCGAGAGTGAGCGAAACTAATGAAAACATTGTTGGGGTAAAACCTAAAGGGAAAGACCTAGCACCAAATCCAATTTGCCATCTGATCTAACTTCTGGAGGCAGTCAAAATGATCCTTAGAATTCTTCCCTACCTTATTCCTGTGCTGAGATACAGGCTGCTCCAACCTGCTGTAAAATGCTTGATTTCGAGAGTGAGCGAAACTAATGAAAACATTGTTGGGGTAAAACCTAAAGGGAAAGACCTAGCACCAAATCCAATTTGCCATCTGATCTAACTTCTGGAGGCAGTCAAAATGAGTATTTGAATTCTTCACTACCTTATTCCTGTGCTGAGATACAGGCTGCTCCAACCTGCTGTAAAATGCTTGATTTCGAGAGTGAGCGAAACTAATGAAAACATTGTTGGGGTAAAACCTAAAGGGAAAGACCTAGCACCAAATCCAATTTGCCATCTGATCTAACTTCTGGAGGCAGTCAAAATGAGTATTTGAATTCTTCCCTACCTTATTCCTGTGCTGAGATACAGGCTGCTCCAACCTGCTGTAAAATGCTTGATTTCGAGAGTGAGCGAAACTAATGAAAACATTGTTGGGGTAAAACCTAAAGGGAAAGACCTAGCACCAAATCCAATTTGCCATCTGATCTAACTTCTGGAGGCAGTCAAAATGAGTATTTGAATTCTTCCCTACCTTATTCCTGTGCTGAGATACAGGCTGCTCCAACCTGCTGTAAAATGCTTGATTTCGAGAGTGAGCGAAACTAATGAAAACATTGTTGGGGTAAAACCTAAAGGGAAAGACCTAGCACCAAATCCAATTTGCCATCTGATCTAACTTCTGGAGGCAGTCAAAATGAGTATTTGAATTCTTCCCTACCTTATTCCTGTGCTGAGATACAGGCTGCTCCAACCTGCTGTAAAATGCTTGATTTCGAGAGTGAGCGAAACTAATGAAAACATTGTTGAGGTAAAACCTAAAGGGAAAGACCTAGCACCAAATCCAATTTGCCATCTGATCTAACTTCTGGAGGCAGTCAAAATGAGTATTTGAATTCTTCCCTACCTTATTCCTGTGCTGAGATACAGGCTGCTCCAACCTGCTGTAAAATGCTTGATTTCGAGAGTGAGCGAAACTAATGAAAACATTGTTGGGGTAAAACCTAAAGGGAAAGACCTAGCACCAAATCCAATTTGCCATCTGATCTAACTTCTGGAGGCAGTCAAAATGATCCTTAGAATTCTTCCCTACCTTATTCCTGTGCTGAGATACAGGCTGCTCCAACCTGCTGTAAAATGCTTGATTTCGAGAGTGAGCGAAACTAATGAAAACATTGTTGGGGTAAAACCTAAAGGGAAAGACCTAGCACCAAATCCAATTTGCCATCTGATCTAACTTCTGGAGGCAGTCAAAATGATCCTTAGAATTCTTCCCTACCTTATTCCTGTGCTGAGATACAGGCTGCTCCAACCTGCTGTAAAATGCTTGATTTCGAGAGTGAGCGAAACTAATGAAAACATTGTTGGGGTAAAACCTAAAGGGAAAGACCTAGCACCAAAGCCAATTTGCCATCTGATCTAACTTCTGGAGGCAGTCAAAATGAGTATTTGAATTCTTCCCTACCTTATTCCTGTGCTGAGATACAGGCTGCTCCAACCTGCTGTAAAATGCTTGATTTCGAGAGTGAGCGAAACTAATGAAAACATTGTTGGGGTAAAACCTAAAGGGAAAGACCTAGCACCAAATCCAATTTGCCATCTGATCTAACTTCTGGAGGCAGTCAAAATGATCCTTAGAATTCTTCCCTACCTTATTCCTGTGCTGAGATACAGGCTGCTCCAACCTGCTGTAAAATGCTTGATTTCGAGAGTGAGCGAAACTAATGAAAACATTGTTGGGGTAAAACCTAAAGGGAAAGACCTAGCACCAAATCCAATTTGCCATCTGATCTAACTTCTGGAGGCAGTCAAAATGAGTATTTGAATTCTTCCCTACCTTATTCCTGTGCTGAGATACAGGCTGCTCCAACCTGCTGTAAAATGCTTGATTTCGAGAGTGAGCGAAACTAATGAAAACATTGTTGGGGTAAAACCTAAAGGGAAAGACCTAGCACCAAATCCAATTTGCCATCTGATCTAACTTCTGTTGGCAGTCAAAATGAGTATTTGAATTCTTCCCTACCTTATTCCTGTGCTGAGATACAGGCTGCTCCAACCTGCTGTAAAATGCTTGATTTCGAGAGTGAGCGAAACTAATGAAAACATTGTTGGGGTAAAACCTAAAGGGAAAGACCTAGCACCAAATCCAATTTGCCATCTGATCTAACTTCTGGAGGCAGTCAAAATGATCCTTAGAATTCTTCCCTACCTTATTCCTGTGCTGAGATACAGGCTGCTCCAACCTGCTGTAAAATGCTTGATTTCGAGAGTGAGCGAAACTAATGAAAACATTGTTGGGGTAAAACCTAAAGGGAAAGACCTAGCACCAAATCCAATTTGCCATCTGATCTAACTTCTGGAGGCAGTCAAAATGATCCTTAGAATTCTTCCCTACCTTATTCCTGTGCTGAGATACAGGCTGCTCCAACCTGCTGTAAAATGCTTGATTTCGAGAGTGAGCGAAACTAATGAAAACATTGTTGGGGTAAAACCTAAAGGGAAAGACCTAGCACCAAATCCAATTTGCCATCTGATCTAACTTCTGGAGGCAGTCAAAATGATCCTTAGAATTCTTCCCTACCTTATTCCTGTGCTGAGATACAGGCTGCTCCAACCTGCTGTAAAATGCTTGATTTCGAGAGTGAGCGAAACTAATGAAAACATTGTTGGGGTAAAACCTAAAGGGAAAGACCTAGCACCAAATCCAATTTGCCATCTGATCTAACTTCTGGAGGCAGTCAAAATGATCCTTAGAATTCTTCCCTACCTTATTCCTGTGCTGAGATACAGGCTGCTCCAACCTGCTGTAAAATGCTTGATTTCGAGAGTGAGCGAAACTAATGAAAACATTGTTGGGGTAAAACCTAAAGGGAAAGACCTAGCACCAAATTCCATTGGCCATCTGATCTAACTTCTGGAGGCAGTCAAAATGAGTATTTGAATTCTTCCCTACCTTATTCCTGTGCTGAGATACGGGCTGCTCCAACCTGCTGTAAAATGCTTGATTTCGAGAGTGAGCGAAACTAATGAAAACATTGTTGGGGTAAAACCTAAAGGGAAAGACCTAGCACCAAATCCAATTTGCCATCTGATCTAACTTCTGGAGGCAGTCAAAATGAGTATTTGAATTCTTCCCTACCTTATTCCTGTGCTGAGATACAGGCTGCTCCAACCTGCTGTAAAATGCTTGATTTCGAGAGTGAGCGAAACTAATGAAAACATTGTTGGGGTAAAACCTAAAGGGAAAGACCTAGCACCAAATCCAATTTGCCATCTGATCTAACTTCTGGAGGCAGTCAAAATGAGTATTTGAATTCTTCACTACCTTATTCCTGTGCTGAGATACAGGCTGCTCCAACCTGCTGTAAAATGCTTGATTTCCAGAGTGAGCGAAACTAATGAAAACATTGTTGGGGTAAAACCTAAAGGGAAAGACCTAGCACCAAATACAATTTGCCATCTGATCTAACTTCTGGAGGCAGTCAAAATGAGTATTTGAATTCTTCCCTACCTTATTCCTGTGCTGAGATACAGGCTGCTCCAACCTGCTGTAAAATGCTTGATTTCGAGAGTGAGCGAAACTAATGAAAACATTGTTGGGGTAAAACCTAAAGGGAAAGACCTAGCACCAAATCCAATTTGCCATCTGATCTAACTTCTGGAGGCAGTCAAAATGATCCTTAGAATTCTTCCCTACCTTATTCCTGTGCTGAGATACAGGCTGCTCCAACCTGCTGTAAAATGCTTGATTTCGAGAGTGAGCGAAACTAATGAAAACATTGTTGGGGTAAAACCTAAAGGGAAAGACCTAGCACCAAATCCAATTTGCCATCTGATCTAACTTCTGGAGGCAGTCAAAATGAGTATTTGAATTCTTCCCTACCTTATTCCTGTGCTGAGATACAGGCTGCTCCAACCTGCTGTAAAATGCTTGATTTCGAGAGTGAGCGAAACTAATGAAAACATTGTTGGGGTAAAACCTAAAGGGAAAGACCTAGCACCAAATCCAATTTGCCATCTGATCTAACTTCTGGAGGCAGTCAAAATGAGTATTTGAATTCTTCCCTACCTTATTCCTGTGCTGAGATACAGGCTGCTCCAACCTGCTGTAAAATGCTTGATTTCGAGAGTGAGCGAAACTAATGAAAACATTGTTGGGGTAAAACCTAAAGGGAAAGACCTAGCACCAAATCCAATTTGCCATCTGATCTAACTTCTGGAGGCAGTCAAAATGAGTATTTGAATTCTTCACTACCTTATTCCTGTGCTGAGATACAGGCTGCTCCAACCTGCTGTAAAATGCTTGATTTCCAGAGTGAGCGAAACTAATGAAAACATTGTTGGGGTAAAACCTAAAGGGAAAGACCTAGCACCAAATCCAATTTGCCATCTGATCTAACTTCTGGAGGCAGTCAAAATGAGTATTTGAATTCTTCCCTACCTTATTCCTGTGCTGAGATACAGGCTGCTCCAACCTGCTGTAAAATGCTTGATTTCGAGAGTGAGCGAAACTAATGAAAACATTGTTGGGGTAAAACCTAAAGGGAAAGACCTAGCACCAAATCCAATTTGCCATCTGATCTAACTTCTGGAGGCAGTCAAAATGATCCTTAGAATTCTTCCCTACCTTATTCCTGTGCTGAGATACAGGCTGCTCCAACCTGCTGTAAAATGCTTGATTTCGAGAGTGAGCGAAACTAATGAAAACATTGTTGGGGTAAAACCTAAAGGGAAAGACCTAGCACCAAATCCAATTTGCCATCTGATCTAACTTCTGGAGGCAGTCAAAATGAGTATTTGAATTCTTCCCTACCTTATTCCTGTGCTGAGATACAGGCTGCTCCAACCTGCTGTAAAATGCTTGATTTCGAGAGTGAGCGAAACTAATGAAAACATTGTTGGGGTAAAACCTAAAGGGAAAGACCTAGCACCAAATCCAATTTGCCATCTGATCTAACTTCTGGAGGCAGTCAAAATGAGTATTTGAATTCTTCCCTACCTTATTCCTGTGCTGAGATACAGGCTGCTCCAACCTGCTGTAAAATGCTTGATTTCGAGAGTGAGCGAAACTAATGAAAACATTGTTGGGGTAAAACCTAAAGGGAAAGACCTAGCACCAAATCCAATTTGCCATCTGATCTAACTTCTGGAGGCAGTCAAAATGATCCTTAGAATTCTTCCCTACCTTATTCCTGTGCTGAGATACAGGCTGCTCCAACCTGCTGTAAAATGCTTGATTTCGAGAGTGAGCGAAACTAATGAAAACATTGTTGGGGTAAAACCTAAAGGGAAAGACCTAGCACCAAATCCAATTTGCCATCTGATCTAACTTCTGGAGGCAGTCAAAATGAGTATTTGAATTCTTCACTACCTTATTCCTGTGCTGAGATACAGGCTGCTCCAACCTGCTGTAAAATGCTTGATTTCGAGAGTGAGCGAAACTAATGAAAACATTGTTGGGGTAAAACCTAAAGGGAAAGACCTAGCACCAAATCCAATTTGCCATCTGATCTAACTTCTGGAGGCAGTCAAAATGAGTATTTGAATTCTTCCCTACCTTATTCCTGTGCTGAGATACAGGCTGCTCCAACCTGCTGTAAAATGCTTGATTTCGAGAGTGAGCGAAACTAATGAAAACATTGTTGGGGTAAAACCTAAAGGGAAAGACCTAGCACCAAATCCAATTTGCCATCTGATCTAACTTCTGGAGGCAGTCAAAATGATCCTTAGAATTCTTCCCTACCTTATTCCTGTGCTGAGATACAGGCTGCTCCAACCTGCTGTAAAATGCTTGATTTCGAGAGTGAGCGAAACTAATGAAAACATTGTTGGGGTAAAACCTAAAGGGAAAGACCTAGCACCAAATCCAATTTGCCATCTGATCTAACTTCTGGAGGCAGTCAAAATGATCCTTAGAATTCTTCCCTACCTTATTCCTGTGCTGAGATACAGGCTGCTCCAACCTGCTGTAAAATGCTTGATTTCGAGAGTGAGCGAAACTAATGAAAACATTGTTGGGGTAAAACCTAAAGGGAAAGACCTAGCACCAAATCCAATTTGCCATCTGATCTAACTTCTGGAGGCAGTCAAAATGATCCTTAGAATTCTTCCCTACCTTATTCCTGTGCTGAGATACAGGCTGCTCCAACCTGCTGTAAAATGCTTGATTTCGAGAGTGAGCGAAACTAATGAAAACATTGTTGGGGTAAAACCTAAAGGGAAAGACCTAGCACCAAATCCAATTTGCCATCTGATCTAACTTCTGGAGGCAGTCAAAATGATCCTTAGAATTCTTCCCTACCTTATTCCTGTGCTGAGATACAGGCTGCTCCAACCTGCTGTAAAATGCTTGATTTCGAGAGTGAGCGAAACTAATGAAAACATTGTTGGGGTAAAACCTAAAGGGAAAGACCTAGCACCAAATCCAATTTGCCATCTGATCTAACTTCTGGAGGCAGTCAAAATGATCCTTAGAATTCTTCCCTACCTTATTCCTGTGCTGAGATACAGGCTGCTCCAACCTGCTGTAAAATGCTTGATTTCGAGAGTGAGCGAAACTAATGAAAACATTGTTGGGGTAAAACCTAAAGGGAAAGACCTAGCACCAAATCCAATTTGCCATCTGATCTAACTTCTGGAGGCAGTCAAAATGATCCTTAGAATTCTTCCCTACCTTATTCCTGTGCTGAGATACAGGCTGCTCCAACCTGCTGTAAAATGCTTGATTTCGAGAGTGAGCGAAACTAATGAAAACATTGTTGGGGTAAAACCTAAAGGGAAAGACCTAGCACCAAATCCAATTTGCCATCTGATCTAACTTCTGGAGGCAGTCAAAATGATCCTTAGAATTCTTCCCTACCTTATTCCTGTGCTGAGATACAGGCTGCTCCAACCTGCTGTAAAATGCTTGATTTCGAGAGTGAGCGAAACTAATGAAAACATTGTTGGGGTAAAACCTAAAGGGAAAGACCTAGCACCAAATCCAATTTGCCATCTGATCTAACTTCTGGAGGCAGTCAAAATGATCCTTAGAATTCTTCCCTACCTTATTCCTGTGCTGAGATACAGGCTGCTCCAACCTGCTGTAAAATGCTTGATTTCGAGAGTGAGCGAAACTAATGAAAACATTGTTGGGGTAAAACCTAAAGGGAAAGACCTAGCACCAAATCCAATTTGCCATCTGATCTAACTTCTGGAGGCAGTCAAAATGATCCTTAGAATTCTTCCCTACCTTATTCCTGTGCTGAGATACAGGCTGCTCCAACCTGCTGTAAAATGCTTGATTTCGAGAGTGAGCGAAACTAATGAAAACATTGTTGGGGTAAAACCTAAAGGGAAAGACCTAGCACCAAATCCAATTTGCCATCTGATCTAACTTCTGGAGGCAGTCAAAATGATCCTTAGAATTCTTCCCTACCTTATTCCTGTGCTGAGATACAGGCTGCTCCAACCTGCTGTAAAATGCTTGATTTCGAGAGTGAGCGAAACTAATGAAAACATTGTTGGGGTAAAACCTAAAGGGAAAGACCTAGCACCAAATCCAATTTGCCATCTGATCTAACTTCTGGAGGCAGTCAAAATGAGTATTTGAATTCTTCCCTACCTTATTCCTGTGCTGAGATACAGGCTGCTCCAACCTGCTGTAAAATGCTTGATTTCGAGAGTGAGCGAAACTAATGAAAACATTGTTGGGGTAAAACCTAAAGGGAAAGACCTAGCACCAAATCCAATTTGCCATCTGATCTAACTTCTGGAGGCAGTCAAAATGATCCTTAGAATTCTTCCCTACCTTATTCCTGTGCTGAGATACAGGCTGCTCCAACCTGCTGTAAAATGCTTGATTTCGAGAGTGAGCGAAACTAATGAAAACATTGTTGGGGTAAAACCTAAAGGGAAAGACCTAGCACCAAATCCAATTTGCCATCTGATCTAACTTCTGGAGGCAGTCAAAATGATCCTTAGAATTCTTCCCTACCTTATTCCTGTGCTGAGATACAGGCTGCTCCAACCTGCTGTAAAATGCTTGATTTCGAGAGTGAGCGAAACTAATGAAAACATTGTTGGGGTAAAACCTAAAGGGAAAGACCTAGCACCAAATCCAATTTGCCATCTGATCTAACTTCTGGAGGCAGTCAAAATGAGTATTTGAATTCTTCCCTACCTTATTCCTGTGCTGAGATACAGGCTGCTCCAACCTGCTGTAAAATGCTTGATTTCGAGAGTGAGCGAAACGAATGAAAACATTGTTGGGGTAAAACCTAAAGGGAAAGACCTAGCACCAAATCCAATTTGCCATCTGATCTAACTTCTGGAGGCAGTCAAAATGAGTATTTGAATTCTTCCCTACCTTATTCCTGTGCTGAGATACAGGCTGCTCCAACCTGCTGTAAAATGCTTGATTTCGAGAGTGAGCGAAACTAATGAAAACATTGTTGGGGTAAAACCTAAAGGGAAAGACCTAGCACCAAATCCAATTTGCCATCTGATCTAACTTCTGGAGGCAGTCAAAATGAGTATTTGAATTCTTCCCTACCTTATTCCTGTGCTGAGATACAGGCTGCTCCAACCTGCTGTAAAATGCTTGATTTCGAGAGTGAGCGAAACTAATGAAAACATTGTTGGGGTAAAACCTAAAGGGAAAGACCTAGCACCAAATCCAATTTGCCATCTGATCTAACTTCTGGAGGCAGTCAAAATGATCCTTAGAATTCTTCCCTACCTTATTCCTGTGCTGAGATACAGGCTGCTCCAACCTGCTGTAAAATGCTTGATTTCGAGAGTGAGCGAAACTAATGAAAACATTGTTGGGGTAAAACCTAAAGGGAAAGACCTAGCACCAAATCCAATTTGCCATCTGATCTAACTTCTGGAGGCAGTCAAAATGATCCTTAGAATTCTTCCCTACCTTATTCCTGTGCTGAGATACAGGCTGCTCCAACCTGCTGTAAAATGCTTGATTTCGAGAGTGAGCGAAACTAATGAAAACATTGTTGGGGTAAAACCTAAAGGGAAAGACCTAGCACCAAATCCAATTTGCCATCTGATCTAACTTCTGGAGGCAGTCAAAATGAGTATTTGAATTCTTCCCTACCTTATTCCTGTGCTGAGATACAGGCTGCTCCAACCTGCTGTAAAATGCTTGATTTCGAGAGTGAGCGAAACTAATGAAAACATTGTTGGGGTAAAACCTAAAGGGAAAGACCTAGCACCAAATCCAATTTGCCATCTGATCTAACTTCTGGAGGCAGTCAAAATGAGTATTTGAATTCTTCCCTACCTTATTCCTGTGCTGAGATACAGGCTGCTCCAACCTGCTGTAAAATGCTTGATTTCGAGAGTGAGCGAAACTAATGAAAACATTGTTGGGGTAAAACCTAAAGGGAAAGACCTAGCACCAAATCCAATTTGCCATCTGATCTAACTTCTGGAGGCAGTCAAAATGATCCTTAGAATTCTTCCCTACCTTATTCCTGTGCTGAGATACAGGCTGCTCCAACCTGCTGTAAAATGCTTGATTTCGAGAGTGAGCGAAACTAATGAAAACATTGTTGGGGTAAAACCTAAAGGGAAAGACCTAGCACCAAATCCAATTTGCCATCTGATCTAACTTCTGGAGGCAGTCAAAATGATCCTTAGAATTCTTCCCTACCTTATTCCTGTGCTGAGATACAGGCTGCTCCAACCTGCTGTAAAATGCTTGATTTCGAGAGTGAGCGAAACTAATGAAAACATTGTTGGGGTAAAACCTAAAGGGAAAGACCTAGCACCAAATCCAATTTGCCATCTGATCTAACTTCTGGAGGCAGTCAAAATGATCCTTAGAATTCTTCCCTACCTTATTCCTGTGCTGAGATACAGGCTGCTCCAACCTGCTGTAAAATGCTTGATTTCCAGAGTGAGCGAAACTAATGAAAACATTGTTGGGGTAAAACCTAAAGGGAAAGACCTAGCACCAAATCCAATTTGCCATCTGATCTAACTTCTGGAGGCAGTCAAAATGAGTATTTGAATTCTTCCCTACCTTATTCCTGTGCTGAGATACAGGCTGCTCCAACCTGCTGTAAAATGCTTGATTTCGAGAGTGAGCGAAACTAATGAAAACATTGTTGGGGTAAAACCTAAAGGGAAAGACCTAGCACCAAATCCAATTTGCCATCTGATCTAACTTCTGGAGGCAGTCAAAATGATCCTTAGAATTCTTCCCTACCTTATTCCTGTGCTGAGATACAGGCTGCTCCAACCTGCTGTAAAATGCTTGATTTCGAGAGTGAGCGAAACTAATGAAAACATTGTTGGGGTAAAACCTAAAGGGAAAGACCTAGCACCAAATCCAATTTGCCATCTGATCTAACTTCTGGAGGCAGTCAAAATGATCCTTAGAATTCTTCCCTACCTTATTCCTGTGCTGAGATACAGGCTGCTCCAACCTGCTGTAAAATGCTTGATTTCGAGAGTGAGCGAAACTAATGAAAACATTGTTGGGGTAAAACCTAAAGGGAAAGACCTAGCACCAAATCCAATTTGCCATCTGATCTAACTTCTGGAGGCAGTCAAAATGATCCTTAGAATTCTTCCCTACCTTATTCCTGTGCTGAGATACAGGCTGCTCCAACCTGCTGTAAAATGCTTGATTTCGAGAGTGAGCGAAACTAATGAAAACATTGTTGGGGTAAAACCTAAAGGGAAAGACCTAGCACCAAATCCAATTTGCCATCTGATCTAACTTCTGGAGGCAGTCAAAATGAGTATTTGAATTCTTCCCTACCTTATTCCTGTGCTGAGATACAGGCTGCTCCAACCTGCTGTAAAATGCTTGATTTCGAGAGTGAGCGAAACTAATGAAAACATTGTTGGGGTAAAACCTAAAGGGAAAGACCTAGCACCAAATCCAATTTGCCATCTGATCTAACTTCTGGAGGCAGTCAAAATGATCCTTAGAATTCTTCCCTACCTTATTCCTGTGCTGAGATACAGGCTGCTCCAACCTGCTGTAAAATGCTTGATTTCGAGAGTGAGCGAAACTAATGAAAACATTGTTGGGGTAAAACCTAAAGGGAAAGACCTAGCACCAAATCCAATTTGCCATCTGATCTAACTTCTGGAGGCAGTCAAAATGATCCTTAGAATTCTTCCCTACCTTATTCCTGTGCTGAGATACAGGCTGCTCCAACCTGCTGTAAAATGCTTGATTTCGAGAGTGAGCGAAACTAATGAAAACATTGTTGGGGTAAAACCTAAAGGGAAAGACCTAGCACCAAATCCAATTTGCCATCTGATCTAACTTCTGGAGGCAGTCAAAATGAGTATTTGAATTCTTCCCTACCTTATTCCTGTGCTGAGATACAGGCTGCTCCAACCTGCTGTAAAATGCTTGATTTCGAGAGTGAGCGAAACTAATGAAAACATTGTTGGGGTAAAACCTAAAGGGAAAGACCTAGCACCAAATCCAATTTGCCATCTGATCTAACTTCTGGAGGCAGTCAAAATGATCCTTAGAATTCTTCCCTACCTTATTCCTGTGCTGAGATACAGGCTGCTCCAACCTGCTGTAAAAATGCTTGATTTCGAGAGTGAGCGAAACTAATGAAAACATTGTTGGGGTAAAACCTAAAGGGAAAGACCTAGCACCAAATCCAATTTGCCATCTGATCTAACTTCTGGAGGCAGTCCAAAATGATCCTTAGAATTCTTCCCTACCTTATTCCTGTGCTGAGATACAGGCTGCTCCAACCTGCTGTAAAATGCTTGATTTCGAGAGTGAGCGAAACTAATGAAAACATTGTTGGGGTAAAACCTAAAGGGAAAGACCTAGCACCAAATCCAATTTGCCATCTGATCTAACTTCTGGAGGCAGTCAAAATGATCCTTAGAATTCTTCCCTACCTTATTCCTGTGCTGAGATACAGGCTGCTCCAACCTGCTGTAAAATGCTTGATTTCGAGAGTGAGCGAAACTAATGAAAACATTGTTGGGGTAAAACCTAAAGGGAAAGACCTAGCACCAAATCCAATTTGCCATCTGATCTAACTTCTGGAGGCAGTCAAAATGATCCTTAGAATTCTTCCCTACCTTATTCCTGTGCTGAGATACAGGCTGCTCCAACCTGCTGTAAAATGCTTGATTTCGAGAGTGAGCGAAACTAATGAAAACATTGTTGGGGTAAAACCTAAAGGGAAAGACCTAGCACCAAATCCAATTTGCCATCTGATCTAACTTCTGGAGGCAGTCAAAATGATCCTTAGAATTCTTCCCTACCTTATTCCTGTGCTGAGATACAGGCTGCTCCAACCTGCTGTAAAATGCTTGATTTCGAGAGTGAGCGAAACTAATGAAAACATTGTTGGGGTAAAACCTAAAGGGAAAGACCTAGCACCAAATCCAATTTGCCATCTGATCTAACTTCTGGAGGCAGTCAAAATGATCCTTAGAATTCTTCCCTACCTTATTCCTGTGCTGAGATACAGGCTGCTCCAACCTGCTGTAAAATGCTTGATTTCGAGAGTGAGCGAAACTAATGAAAACATTGTTGGGGTAAAACCTAAAGGGAAAGACCTAGCACCAAATCCAATTTGCCATCTGATCTAACTTCTGGAGGCAGTCAAAATGATCCTTAGAATTCTTCCCTACCTTATTCCTGTGCTGAGATACAGGCTGCTCCAACCTGCTGTAAAATGCTTGATTTCGAGAGTGAGCGAAACTAATGAAAACATTGTTGGGGTAAAACCTAAAGGGAAAGACCTAGCACCAAATCCAATTTGCCATCTGATCTAACTTCTGGAGGCAGTCAAAATGATCCTTAGAATTCTTCCCTACCTTATTCCTGTGCTGAGATACAGGCTGCTCCAACCTGCTGTAAAATGCTTGATTTCGAGAGTGAGCGAAACTAATGAAAACATTGTTGGGGTAAAACCTAAAGGGAAAGACCTAGCACCAAATCCAATTTGCCATCTGATCTAACTTCTGGAGGCAGTCAAAATGATCCTTAGAATTCTTCCCTACCTTATTCCTGTGCTGAGATACAGGCTGCTCCAACCTGCTGTAAAATGCTTGATTTCGAGAGTGAGCGAAACTAATGAAAACATTGTTGGGGTAAAACCTAAAGGGAAAGACCTAGCACCAAATCCAATTTGCCATCTGATCTAACTTCTGGAGGCAGTCAAAATGAGTATTTGAATTCTTCCCTACCTTATTCCTGTGCTGAGATACAGGCTGCTCCAACCTGCTGTAAAATGCTTGATTTCGAGAGTGAGCGAAACTAATGAAAACATTGTTGGGGTAAAACCTAAAGGGAAAGACCTAGCACCAAATCCAATTTGCCATCTGATCTAACTTCTGGAGGCAGTCAAAATGATCCTTAGAATTCTTCCCTACCTTATTCCTGTGCTGAGATACAGGCTGCTCCAACCTGCTGTAAAATGCTTGATTTCGAGAGTGAGCGAAACTAATGAAAACATTGTTGGGGTAAAACCTAAAGGGAAAGACCTAGCACCAAATCCAATTTGCCATCTGATCTAACTTCTGGAGGCAGTCAAAATGATCCTTAGAATTCTTCCCTACCTTATTCCTGTGCTGAGATACAGGCTGCTCCAACCTGCTGTAAAATGCTTGATTTCGAGAGTGAGCGAAACTAATGAAAACATTGTTGGGGTAAAACCTAAAGGGAAAGACCTAGCACCAAATCCAATTTGCCATCTGATCTAACTTCTGGAGGCAGTCAAAATGATCCTTAGAATTCTTCCCTACCTTATTCCTGTGCTGAGATACAGGCTGCTCCAACCTGCTGTAAAATGCTTGATTTCGAGAGTGAGCGAAACTAATGAAAACATTGTTGGGGTAAAACCTAAAGGGAAAGACCTAGCACCAAATCCAATTTGCCATCTGATCTAACTTCTGGAGGCAGTCAAAATGATCCTTAGAATTCTTCCCTACCTTATTCCTGTGCTGAGATACAGGCTGCTCCAACCTGCTGTAAAATGCTTGATTTCGAGAGTGAGCGAAACTAATGAAAACATTGTTGGGGTAAAACCTAAAGGGGAAAGACCTAGCACCAAATCCAATTTGCCATCTGATCTAACTTCTGGAGGCAGTCAAAATGATCCTTAGAATTCTTCCCTACCTTATTCCTGTGCTGAGATACAGGCTGCTCCAACCTGCTGTAAAATGCTTGATTTCGAGAGTGAGCGAAACTAATGAAAACATTGTTGGGGTAAAACCTAAAGGGAAAGACCTAGCACCAAATCCAATTTGCCATCTGATCTAACTTCTGGAGGCAGTCAAAATGATCCTTAGAATTCTTCCCTACCTTATTCCTGTGCTGAGATACAGGCTGCTCCAACCTGCTGTAAAATGCTTGATTTCGAGAGTGAGCGAAACTAATGAAAACATTGTTGGGGTAAAACCTAAAGGGAAAGGCCTAGCACCAAATTGCATTGGCCATCTGATCTAACTTCTGGAGGCAGTCAAAATGAGTATTTGAATTCTTCCCTACCTTATTCCTGTGCTGAGATACAGGCTGCTCCAACCTGCTGTAAAATGCTTGATTTCGAGAGTGAGCGAAACTAATGAAAACATTGTTGGGGTAAAACCTAAAGGGAAAGACCTAGCACCAAATCCAATTTGCCATCTGATCTAACTTCTGGAGGCAGTCAAAATGAGTATTTGAATTCTTCCCTACCTTATTCCTGTGCTGAGATACAGGCTGCTCCAACCTGCTGTAAAATGCTTGATTTCGAGAGTGAGCGAAACTAATGAAAACATTGTTGGGGTAAAACCTAAAGGGAAAGACCTAGCACCAAATCCAATTTGCCATCTGATCTAACTTCTGGAGGCAGTCAAAATGATCCTTAGAATTCTTCCCTACCTTATTCCTGTGCTGAGATACAGGCTGCTCCAACCTGCTGTAAAATGCTTGATTTCGAGAGTGAGCGAAACTAATGAAAACATTGTTGGGGTAAAACCTAAAGGGAAAGACCTAGCACCAAATCCAATTTGCCATCTGATCTAACTTCTGGAGGCAGTCAAAATGATCCTTAGAATTCTTCCCTACCTTATTCCTGTGCTGAGATACAGGCTGCTCCAACCTGCTGTAAAATGCTTGATTTCGAGAGTGAGCGAAACTAATGAAAACATTGTTGGGGTAAAAACCTAAAGGGAAAGACCTAGCACCAAATCCAATTTGCCATCTGATCTAACTTCTGGAGGCAGTCAAAATGATCCTTAGAATTCTTCCCTACCTTATTCCTGTGCTGAGATACAGGCTGCTCCAACCTGCTGTAAAATGCTTGATTTCGAGAGTGAGCGAAACTAATGAAAACATTGTTGGGGTAAAACCTAAAGGGAAAGACCTAGCACCAAATCCAATTTGCCATCTGATCTAACTTCTGGAGGCAGTCAAAATGATCCTTAGAATTCTTCCCTACCTTATTCCTGTGCTGAGATACAGGCTGCTCCAACCTGCTGTAAAATGCTTGATTTCGAGAGTGAGCGAAACTAATGAAAACATTGTTGGGGTAAAACCTAAAGGGAAAGACCTAGCACCAAATCCAATTTGCCATCTGATCTAACTTCTGGAGGCAGTCAAAATGATCCTTAGAATTCTTCCCTACCTTATTCCTGTGCTGAGATACAGGCTGCTCCAACCTGCTGTAAAATGCTTGATTTCGAGAGTGAGCGAAACTAATGAAAACATTGTTGGGGTAAAACCTAAAGGGAAAGACCTAGCACCAAATCCAATTTGCCATCTGATCTAACTTCTGGAGGCAGTCAAAATGATCCTTAGAATTCTTCCCTACCTTATTCCTGTGCTGAGATACAGGCTGCTCCAACCTGCTGTAAAATGCTTGATTTCGAGAGTGAGCGAAACTAATGAAAACATTGTTGGGGTAAAACCTAAAGGGAAAGACCTAGCACCAATCCAATTTGCCATCTGATCTAACTTCTGGAGGCAGTCAAAATGATCCTTAGAATTCTTCCCTACCTTATTCCTGTGCTGAGATACAGGCTGCTCCAACCTGCTGTAAAATGCTTGATTTCGAGAGTGAGCGAAACTAATGAAAACATTGTTGGGGTAAAACCTAAAGGGAAAGACCTAGCACCAAATCCAATTTGCCATCTGATCTAACTTCTGGAGGCAGTCAAAATGAGTATTTGAATTCTTCCCTACCTTATTCCTGTGCTGAGATACAGGCTGCTCCAACCTGCTGTAAAATGCTTGATTTCGAGAGTGAGCGAAACTAATGAAAACATTGTTGGGGTAAAACCTAAAGGGAAAGACCTAGCACCAAATCCAATTTGCCATCTGATCTAACTTCTGGAGGCAGTCAAAATGATCCTTAGAATTCTTCCCTACCTTATTCCTGTGCTGAGATACAGGCTGCTCCAACCTGCTGTAAAATGCTTGATTTCGAGAGTGAGCGAAACTAATGAAAACATTGTTGGGGTAAAACCTAAAGGGAAAGACCTAGCACCAAATCCAATTTGCCATCTGATCTAACTTCTGGAGGCAGTCAAAATGAGTATTTGAATTCTTCCCTACCTTATTCCTGTGCTGAGATACAGGCTGCTCCAACCTGCTGTAAAATGCTTGATTTCGAGAGTGAGCGAAACTAATGAAAACATTGTTGGGGTAAAACCTAAAGGGAAAGACCTAGCACCAAATCCAATTTGCCATCTGATCTAACTTCTGGAGGCAGTCAAAATGATCCTTAGAATTCTTCCTACCTTATTCCTGTGCTGAGATACAGGCTGCTCCAACCTGCTGTAAAATGCTTGATTTCGAGAGTGAGCGAAACTAATGAAAACATTGTTGGGGTAAAACCTAAAGGGAAAGACCTAGCACCAAATCCAATTTGCCATCTGATCTAACTTCTGGAGGCAGTCAAAATGAGTATTTGAATTCTTCCCTACCTTATTCCTGTGCTGAGATACAGGCTGCTCCAACCTGCTGTAAAATGCTTGATTTCGAGAGTGAGCGAAACTAATGAAAACATTGTTGGGGTAAAACCTAAAGGGAAAGACCTAGCACCAAATCCAATTTGCCATCTGATCTAACTTCTGGAGGCAGTCAAAATGATCCTTAGAATTCTTCCCTACCTTATTCCTGTGCTGAGATACAGGCTGCTCCAACCTGCTGTAAAATGCTTGATTTCGAGAGTGAGCGAAACTAATGAAAACATTGTTGGGGTAAAACCTAAAGGGAAAGACCTAGCACCAAATCCAATTTGCCATCTGATCTAACTTCTGGAGGCAGTCAAAATGATCCTTAGAATTCTTCCCTACCTTATTCCTGTGCTGAGATACAGGCTGCTCCAACCTGCTGTAAAATGCTTGATTTCGAGAGTGAGCGAAACTAATGAAAACATTGTTGGGGTAAAACCTAAAGGGAAAGACCTAGCACCAAATCCAATTTGCCATCTGATCTAACTTCTGGAGGCAGTCAAAATGATCCTTAGAATTCTTCCCTACCTTATTCCTGTGCTGAGATACAGGCTGCTCCAACCTGCTGTAAAATGCTTGATTTCGAGAGTGAGCGAAACTAATGAAAACATTGTTGGGGTAAAACCTAAAGGGAAAGACCTAGCACCAAATCCAATTTGCCATCTGATCTAACTTCTGGAGGCAGTCAAAATGATCCTTAGAATTCTTCCCTACCTTATTCCTGTGCTGAGATACAGGCTGCTCCAACCTGCTGTAAAATGCTTGATTTCGAGAGTGAGCGAAACTAATGAAAACATTGTTGGGGTAAAACCTAAAGGGAAAGACCTAGCACCAAATCCAATTTGCCATCTGATCTAACTTCTGGAGGCAGTCAAAATGAGTATTTGAATTCTTCCCTACCTTATTCCTGTGCTGAGATACAGGCTGCTCCAACCTGCTGTAAAATGCTTGATTTCGAGAGTGAGCGAAACTAATGAAAACATTGTTGGGGTAAAACCTAAAGGGAAAGACCTAGCACCAAATCCAATTTGCCATCTGATCTAACTTCTGGAGGCAGTCAAAATGAGTATTTGAATTCTTCCCTACCTTATTCCTGTGCTGAGATACAGGCTGCTCCAACCTGCTGTAAAATGCTTGATTTCGAGAGTGAGCGAAACTAATGAAAACATTGTTGGGGTAAAACCTAAAGGGAAAGACCTAGCACCAAATCCAATTTGCCATCTGATCTAACTTCTGGAGGCAGTCAAAATGATCCTTAGAATTCTTCCCTACCTTATTCCTGTGCTGAGATACAGGCTGCTCCAACCTGCTGTAAAATGCTTGATTTCGAGAGTGAGCGAAACTAATGGAAACATTGTTGGGGTAAAACCTAAAGGGAAAGACCTAGCACCAAATCCAATTTGCCATCTGATCTAACTTCTGGAGGCAGTCAAAATGAGTATTTGAATTCTTCCCTACCTTATTCCTGTGCTGAGATACAGGCTGCTCCAACCTGCTGTAAAATGCTTGATTTCGAGAGTGAGCGAAACTAATGAAAACATTGTTGGGGTAAAACCTAAAGGGAAAGACCTAGCACCAAATCCAATTTGCCATCTGATCTAACTTCTGGAGGCAGTCAAAATGAGTATTTGAATTCTTCCCTACCTTATTCCTGTGCTGAGATACAGGCTGCTCCAACCTGCTGTAAAATGCTTGATTTCGAGAGTGAGCGAAACTAATGAAAACATTGTTGGGGTAAAACCTAAAGGGAAAGACCTAGCACCAAATCCAATTTGCCATCTGATCTAACTTCTGGAGGCAGTCAAAATGATCCTTAGAATTCTTCCCTACCTTATTCCTGTGCTGAGATACAGGCTGCTCCAACCTGCTGTAAAATGCTTGATTTCGAGAGTGAGCGAAACTAATGAAAACATTGTTGGGGTAAAACCTAAAGGGAAAGACCTAGCACCAAATCCAATTTGCCATCTGATCTAACTTCTGGAGGCAGTCAAAATGAGTATTTGAATTCTTCCCTACCTTATTCCTGTGCTGAGATACAGGCTGCTCCAACCTGCTGTAAAATGCTTGATTTCGAGAGTGAGCGAAACTAATGAAAACATTGTTGGGGTAAAACCTAAAGGGAAAGACCTAGCACCAAATCCAATTTGCCATCTGATCTAACTTCTGGAGGCAGTCAAAATGAGCCTTAGAATTCTTCCCTACCTTATTCCTGTGCTGAGATACAGGCTGCTCCAACCTGCTGTAAAATGCTTGATTTCGAGAGTGAGCGAAACTTATGAAAACATTGTTGGGGTAAAACCTAAAGGGAAAGACCTAGCACCAAATCCAATTTGCCATCTGATCTAACTTCTGGAGGCAGTCAAAATGATCCTTAGAATTCTTCCCTACCTTATTCCTGTGCTGAGATACAGGCTGCTCCAACCTGCTGTAAAATGCTTGATTTCGAGAGTGAGCGAAACTAATGAAAACATTGTTGGGGTAAACCCTAAAGGGAAAGACCTAGCACCAAATCCAATTTGCCATCTGATCTAACTTCTGGAGGCAGTCAAAATGAGTATTTGAATTCTTCCCTACCTTATTCCTGTGCTGAGATACAGGCTGCTCCAACCTGCTGTAAAATGCTTGATTTCGAGAGTGAGCGAAACTAATGAAAACATTGTTGGGGTAAAACCTAAAGGGAAAGACCTAGCACCAAATCCAATTTGCCATCTGATCTAACTTCTGGAGGCAGTCAAAATGATCCTTAGAATTCTTCCCTACCTTATTCCTGTGCTGAGATACAGGCTGCTCCAACCTGCTGTAAAATGCTTGATTTCGAGAGTGAGCGAAACTAATGAAAACATTGTTGGGGTAAAACCTAAAGGGAAAGACCTAGCACCAAATCCAATTTGCCATCTGATCTAACTTCTGGAGGCAGTCAAAATGAGTATTTGAATTCTTCCCTACCTTATTCCTGTGCTGAGATACAGGCTGCTCCAACCTGCTGTAAAATGCTTGATTTCGAGAGTGAGCGAAACTAATGAAAACATTGTTGGGGTAAAACCTAAAGGGAAAGACCTAGCACCAAATCCAATTTGCCATCTGATCTAACTTCTGGAGGCAGTCAAAATGAGTATTTGAATTCTTCCCTACCTTATTCCTGTGCTGAGATACAGGCTGCTCCAACCTGCTGTAAAATGCTTGATTTCGAGAGTGAGCGAAACTAATGAAAACATTGTTGGGGTAAAACCTAAAGGGAAAGACCTAGCACCAAATCCAATTTGCCATCTGATCTAACTTCTGGAGGCAGTCAAAATGATCCTTAGAATTCTTCCCTACCTTATTCCTGTGCTGAGATACAGGCTGCTCCAACCTGCTGTAAAATGCTTGATTTCGAGAGTGAGCGAAACTAATGAAAACATTGTTGGGGTAAAACCTAAAGGGAAAGACCTAGCACCAAATCCAATTTGCCATCTGATCTAACTTCTGGAGGCAGTCAAAATGATCCTTAGAATTCTTCCCTACCTTATTCCTGTGCTGAGATACAGGCTGCTCCAACCTGCTGTAAAATGCTTGATTTCGAGAGTGAGCGAAACTAATGAAAACATTGTTGGGGTAAAACCTAAAGGGAAAGGCCTAGCACCAAATCCAATTTGCCATCTGATCTAACTTCTGGAGGCAGTCAAAATGAGTATTTGAATTCTTCCCTACCTTATTCCTGTGCTGAGATACAGGCTGCTCCAACCTGCTGTAAAATGCTTGATTTCGAGAGTGAGCGAAACTAATGAAAACATTGTTGGGGTAAAACCTAAAGGGAAAGACCTAGCACCAAATCCAATTTGCCATCTGATCTAACTTCTGGAGGCAGTCAAAATGATCCTTAGAATTCTTCCCTACCTTATTCCTGTGCTGAGATACAGGCTGCTCCAACCTGCTGTAAAATGCTTGATTTTGAGAGTGAGCGAAACTAATGAAAACATTGTTGGGGTAAAACCTAAAGGGAAAGACCTAGCACCAAATCCAATTTGCCATCTGATCTAACTTCTGGAGGCAGTCAAAATGATCCTTAGAATTCTTCCCTACCTTATTCCTGTGCTGAGATACAGGCTGCTCCAACCTGCTGTAAAATGCTTGATTTCGAGAGTGAGCGAAACTAATGAAAACATTGTTGGGGTAAAACCTAAAGGGAAAGACCTAGCACCAAATCCAATTTGCCATCTGATCTAACTTCTGGAGGCAGTCAAAATGATCCTTAGAATTCTTCCCTACCTTATTCCTGTGCTGAGATACAGGCTGCTCCAACCTGCTGTAAAATGCTTGATTTCGAGAGTGAGCGAAACTAATGAAAACATTGTTGGGGTAAAACCTAAAGGGAAAGACCTAGCACCAAATCCAATTTGCCATCTGATCTAACTTCTGGAGGCAGTCAAAATGATCCTTAGAATTCTTCCCTACCTCATTCCTGTGCTGAGATACAGGCTGCTCCAACCTGCTGTAAAATGCTTGATTTCGAGAGTGAGCGAAACTAATGAAAACATTGTTGGGGTAAAACCTAAAGGGAAAGGCCTAGCACCAAATTGCATTGGCCATCTGATCTAACTTCTGGAGGCAGTCAAAATGAGTATTTGAATTCTTCCCTACCTTATTCCTGTGCTGAGATACAGGCTGCTCCAACCTGCTGTAAAATGCTTGATTTCGAGAGTGAGCGAAACTAATGTAAACATTGTTGGGGTAAAACCTAAAGGGAAAGACCTAGCACCAAATCCAATTTGCCATCTGATCTAACTTCTGGAGGCAGTCAAAATGATCCTTAGAATTCTTCCCTACCTTATTCCTGTGCTGAGATACAGGCTGCTCCAACCTGCTGTAAAATGCTTGATTTCGAGAGTGAGCGAAACTA